>NC_140289.1:6489119-6509119 GCF_964030765.1 Micromesistius poutassou
CATTTCCGAGGAAGATCTGTGGATGAATGTGGTGCCGCTGTGGATCCTATCACCACAGCCGTAGACATAGTCGTGGCCTTAGCCATTGAGTGCCTTAAATCTTGGGATTAAGAGGAAGGGTGAGATTAAGATTGAATTTGAATCAGAGGATCCTGAACAGTGGATCCAGGATGAATTCAACAGCATAGGACAGATGGTGGAGGCTGCAGGAGATAGGTGGTGTTGGCCGTACCATCTTAGACACACACACACACACACACACACACGCACGTACGCGCACGCACGCACACACACACACGCACTTACGCACACACACACACACACACACGCACGCAAACACACACTTACACACATGTGCATGCACATATATATGCATGCAACCTCACGCAAACACACACACAATCTCACATACACACTCAGACACATGCACACATACACACCACTGCCCTTAAGGTCTCCTCTGATCTGTTGATTAACAAGAAAACACACATGCACACAGACACACACACATAGACACACACTTGTAAATATCAGCGGTGCATTCGGTCCCGTTACCTAGCAACACTGACGTAAAATGAATGTGATGTTGATGCCATATGCTCTCGCTTAAACATTGTTTGCCGAACACTCAACAATCAGGCACACTCTTTTTTATGTGTATGTGTGTATGTGATAAGGAAAATCATTTGACCGTCTTTCAATCTGGACCGTGTGTTCCTGGGTCTGCTCTAGGCTATAAGCTAGGCTACAGTACAGCAAACCTCATTCCTTCTGCTGTACTAAGACGCATGCATGTGCTAACTGTGATGCGTATGCTTGTGAAAACTTGTTCTGTGATGATGTCACACAGGGATCGAACTGGCAACCCCCGGATTGGAAGACAAATGTTGCAGCTGACTGTCGTTAAAAAATACTTGACTATGACTAGATGACTAGACTAGACTTTTTGAGGTGAAGATGATAGAGATCAGCACCCTGGCGTCTCACTTGCTCTGTCTCTTTCTCTCTCTCTCTTTCTGTCTCTCTTAGCCTTTATCGCTATCTCTCTTTCCCTTACCCTTTACCTCTCTCTCTCACTCATCAGGGATAATCAGAATTATCCCTAACCCCCCTCGTAATGGATCTCGTTAGCATCTTGTTAGTTATTAAAAAGAAGTGTGTTTTTAGGAATTATATTGTGTGGATATCGAAGATAGAAGAAGTGTGAGGTTGGACCTGGGGCATGGAGCTTGGGAGCAGTTATGTTTTATGAAAGCATTTAACCTCGCAGTGAGTCCAACTGCAGGGAGGATTGTCAGTGATTCACTGACTTAATCAGAGACACGCCTGGGTGACTGGGATTCTCTCTTACATTATCTAAGAAATGTCTGACTCTTCTTCAAATGTTTTAACTGTTCTCAAATCATGACATCTTGATGACAACGGTTAGCGGGCAATGCTTTTTTCTGATATTAGGAACTTTAAAGTTTGTTCATTAGAAAAGGAAAGAAAGAATAGGAAAATGGGGGAAAAAACACATTGGAACTTAACCAGATGGTTCCAGACAGGGGTTGGCACAAGAGACAGAGAGAAAATGAAACATGACAGAGCAAATATGAGGCCCCGTCCTCACGGAGCCGAATTTTTGGTGAAACCGCATAAGTCTTGTGCGTTTGGCCCGACCGTCCAGATGGATCCAGCGAATCCGGTGCCCGAAAACACACTTTTCTGAAACCAGGTCCCAGGGTGGATTCGGATAATTTGGATTTGTGTGGATGCCTGACACGCAAACGATGATGTCATCGCCCCCCCCCACCAGCTAGGGATGTTAGAGTTGCGTTGATTTTTTGTTTTTATATTATTTTTGTAGCTTTAAATACAGCCCCTTGGTAAATTGAATTAATACTGTACATTTCTGCTCAATCTAAAAGGTTTAACAACTGCTTTCTCCTCCTCGACTGTATGTTTGTATACAGCACGCAGGGGCTTCATGCGCGCAGGTTTGATGCGCCCCATTTTTTTGTGGAGAACCAGCGCCACACAGTGGCCTTGAATATGTACTACAGCGTTTCTACAGCTCGATGTGCTTTCGCAACGAGTCCGTCCTATCTCTGTACGGAGATATTCCTGAAACGCATCAAAGGAAAACGGATCGTTTTTGCCCGTGTGGACGGGCAAATCTGAGAGAAATCAATAGCTGACAGAGAGAGAGAACTTCATCAAGGTCTCCCCCTTTCTTTATGCCGACCAGAACTAAAGCTAATGGCATCGGGTCCATTGGCAGCTCGACCTCACGCTGCTGCTGTTGAAGGTGCTATTTGTTCCCTCTCTGCCCTTCATTACCACAAAGGAATGACACAGGAAAAAGACTCTGAGTGGGTAGTGGGGAGGTGTGAGGACACTTGAGGACAATTACTTTTATTGATTAGCTTTCTCATCAAACGCCCTGTGTGTGTGTGTGTGTGTGTGTGTCTGTGTGTGTGCTTGTGAGTGTGTTTCCTTTGTTGTGTGTTATCTCTAAGGACAAACAGGAACATTTTGGTCGAAATGGAAAACCACACATATACACTATATCTACATCTAAATATAAGTATGTAAACATAATCACCACAAAGCACACAAGCAGCACACAGGGCCCTTCCAAATCTGAAAGGCAAGGACACACACATACAATCAATGGATTGATGAAAGGGTGTGAACTTTATCATGTCCCCATAGAAAGTGTCCACAATTGGGATGTGGGTATGTTTGTTTGTGTGAGTGTGTATCTTACTGCAATATGTAAATCCACTCCAGATATTTTATGCCGCAAGAAAGCCGGGAGATTTCCCCACTTTGACCTCTGAAGGCTGGTGTCCGAGGCATCTGGAACACACCATAACCGGTAGTGTATGGTGTGTTCCAGATGCCTCGGACACCAGCCTTCCGAGTTGCACTTGTGACGTCATTTCCTGTTTCGTAGCACTTACTGTGTGTTCACACCGCACTTCGCCCCGCGACACGTTTAAATGCAAAGTGAACGTAGAGACGCGTATCGGGTGAAATTTTTTGTCGCCGGGACCCGCGACAAGATTGATTGACGGGGCGACAGTTTTCCCCAAAACGGGCGAGCACGTTCACGTGGTTTTGTTGCGCGAATGAGCGACAGATTTCGCAGAAGTTGAAATATCCCATTCTTTCGCGGCATTCGCGGCGAGACAGCCAATCAGCGTTCACTCCCTGTGGGTAACGTGGGTGAAGTAACGTAAAACAGCCAATCAGCGTTCACTCCCTGGGTGACGTCACGTAACAGCCAATCAGTTCACTCCCTGGGTGAAGTAACGTAAAACAGCCAATCACCGTTCAGCCGGCTGGGCCAACCGTTCGGAACCGGCCGCAACTGTGGGTCTATTTAATGATATGCGGCAATACATTAACAAACATCGTTTGTTACCAGTATTGTATACATTATCGTTGTCGACTTGTGTTCATAATATGCATGTGTCCCCCTGTTAATATACATCGCCATGAACCAACCGTTCCCTGCACTCCGCAGTGAACCGCAGCTTGAGGAGGAGAAAGTGATTTTGCGACCGTTTGCGACTCCCGGAGCTCTATATATAATATTATATGATATTATATATATTATATATAAATATCTATATAATATAATATATACGATATATATAATATCACGGCACAAAGCGGTGTGCGCCTCCGGATTATATTATTAACCCATAAACAATGGGCATTCCGGCGTCTCTCCCTCTTCCACAACAGGTACAGACACGCAATAGTGGTGATCTCGGCCATGGTTGATGAGAATTAATTGGCATGTATGACCGTTGGCGGGCAAAACGTTCCCCGACAAAATTCGCCCCGCGACACGTTTTAGTGCACACATTAAGCACACATTAAGCACAGTGACAGATTTCGTTGAGTCGCACGACAACATATTCATGTTCGCCCGAACAGGCGAAAATTGTGTCTTGTACTGTGCGTTCACATCAAAAGACACGTTTCGCCTGTTCGCGCGAACAGGTGAATGTTGCTGCGCAACAAATCTAAATCTGTCGCTGTGCAGTTGTGTGTGCAGTTATGTCAGGCGAACTTGTCGCGCAGCGAATTTTGTCTGACAACGTCTTTTGCCCGCCAACGGTGCTTTATGCCAATTCATTCTCATAAACCATGGCCGAGATAACCACCATTGCGTGTCTCTACCTGTTGTGGAAGATGGAGAGACGTCGGAATGCCCGTCGTTTATGGGTTAATAATATAATTCGGAGGCGCACACCGCTTTGTGCCGTGATATTATATATATATGTTTATATTATATAGATATTTATATATATAGATAGAACGGCAACAATCACTTTCTCCTCCAAGCTGCGGTTCACTGCGGAGTGCAGGGAACGGTTGGCCCAGCCGGTTGAACGGTGATTGGCTGTTTTACGTTACTTCACCCACGTTACCCACAGGGAGTGAACGCTGATTGGCTGTCTCACGCGAATGCCGCGGAAAAGTTGAAATATTTCAACTTAAGCGAATTTGTCGCGCTGCAAATCGTGAACGTGAACACGTGAACGCGCCGTTGACGTGGAAAAATGTCGCGCAGTCAATCAAATCTTGTCGCGGGTTTCGCCGACAAAAGAATTTGCCCGATACGCGTCTCTACGTTCACTTTGCATTGAAACGTGTCGCAGGGCGAAGTGCGGTGTGAACGCATAGTTGGTGTGAACGCACAGTTATAGCGTTCCTGTTCGTCTTTGTGATGTAATGTCATTGGCTAGTCATTGTTAGCTACATTAGCCTCTTTAGCAAACCAGCTCGAAAACGAACAACACAACTTTACATTGTATTACACGCACAGCAAGACCGTGCAATGCATACATCGGTGACCGGAATAAAGTAGCAATGTAGTGTGTAAGAGCATTTAATATCGACATTAAAATGACCAACGTGGTACAATGTGGGGGGTCCTGTCTTCAACTTGAGAGCCCTGATAGAGATAGAAGAGAGACATAAACAGACAAAATTGAGACATTAATTACATATGACCTCACCACAGAAGCATCTCGGCCCACGGCAGAGGAATATGACCAAAACTATTTGATTCAATTTGGCTTCAGTATGGTTCAGTTTATTATTAGTATCAGGGCTGCCAACTTTTGGGTTTTGGCTGGAGTGAGATTCTGTAGAATCTTGTAATGCATACCTTATAGCAGGGTCCGCGGGCGATCAGGGTTCTTGAGGATTCTTGTTTGTATTGTTATTTTTAACGTTGAAATGAAAGTGGTTCACCTTAAATAAAATCATAAATATTATTTGGGAATGTTTATATCGCCCTCTGTTGGCGGAAAGTAACCTAACCCTTGGAAGTAGTTCAGTTACTCTACGAGAGTGGAAAATACATTAAAGCATAATTTACATTTAGATGTTAGAAGCGTTAATATTCCATTATTATCTGAATCATAAATTGTAATGACGTTTGAGGTTTAGGTGGCTGTTAAAATCGGATTGAATCTGCTTGAATCATAAAACTCCCTGTCGGACGAATTCAAATGAAACGCACACCGGAAGAAGCGTCATAGTTAAACGTCATTTCTTTTAGACTCCTAAACAAAACAACGTGCTTGATTTTCTCATCATGGCTTCACTGAAGTGAAGATATTTTATAAGGCAGTTAATATAAAAATAAATCGCCATGGACGAAGTCGAAACAGTGAGTTAAACCAGACGTAATTTCTATATTTAATGCACTTGTCAATATGCCTTAATGAAGCTTAAATATTAAGAATTGTAAGTACCAGTAATGGTTGTTTTCACATCTCTCAGGCGGACTACGTTGTCCCATGTGCAGTGTGTTCGGCTGTTAACTGGGCTATTAGCGCGGATCTGAAATACTACTGCAAGTCCTGCCACAATGTTATCGATGTAAGTAGCTGTCATTCATGTAACGTTACGTCAACTGTAGTGGTCTTCAGTTGTCTGCTTCCATCCATCGATCATGCTCAATTGTTGATGTGTATTTTGTTAGATAAGATGGTTACAGTATTAATTTGGTTGTAACAGCAGCACATAATAAAGCAGAATGTCAACATACACAGACTAGAGAATAAACTCACACTATATAATAAAATAAAACATACAGCACCTGTATTTATTTTTTGCAATATATTATGCACGTCCTGATTGACAGTGTTTAATATACCATTATCTGTTCATCAAAACCTCATCAGAAAACGGCTGAAGTGGATGACCACACATTCTTGGACTATGCCAACAGAATCACAGACCTTTCCTCTTTTAGGCAACGACGGGTTGTTGGTTAGTAAACATCACTAGAAAACAAGCTTTACTTGATTGTATCAAGAGTCAATACCTTATTTTGTGTGTGTGTGTGTGTGTGTGTGTGTGTGTGTGTGTGTGTGTGTGTGTGTGTGTGTTCCAGAGTATGGGCGGAAGTGGAAAGTGTGTGAAGGTTTCCAGTTCATCCTGAAACACCAGGCAGAAACTCTGATCCGCCTGGGAGTGCCCCCACAGTTCAAGGTCACACACACATGCTCACCTTCTGACACACATCATTCACACACTGTTCACAGAGGAACCACATCAACGTAGACAACCATAGCACACTGTGTGTGTGTGTGTGTGTGGTCTTTCGTTGCACCAACTGAACTGTGTGTGTGTATTTGTGTGTTTCACTGCGGGGCCTGCAGGATGATGTGCTGTGTCAGCTGTGGAGGCTGTACCTCCAGAAGAGCCGACAGGCCTACACCAAGAACCCTCTGAGCTCTAAAGTCCCCCCAGGGGCCAGAGACACGGACAATGACCCCTCACATAATGACACAGGGGCGCCATCAAACACTCAGACAGGGGTCCCATCAGCCACTCCGACAGGGGCTCCATCACCCACTCAGACAGGGGCCCCATCAACCATTCAAACAGAGGAACCCTCAGCCAATGAGAAGGAGAGAGGTCCCTCAGCCAATGAGGTGGAGGGAGAGCCCTCAGCCAATGAGACCGAGGGCCAATCAGCCAATGAGATGGAGGGAAGTCCGGAGGGCCCGTCAGCTGGTGAGACGGACAGGGATCCTTCAGCCAGCGACACAGAGGGTGGTCGGCCCTCAGCCATATCCTCAACCAGCGGGCCCTCCAGTGATGAGGGTGAGTCCCAGGGCTTGATTCCCTGCTAAAGGTCAAGTGTAAAATGTAAAATAAATGAACTGCATGAGGAAATAAAATATGAAATAGAACAAGCAGAAAAATAGAAACCACACGTGTGGGGGATAAAATATAGTACCGGAATAAAATAGTAGACCACAAATTATTTTGAAGATGAAATGACAATAAATACATTAAGTATAGTACATGAAACTAGAGTCAAGCCAAAGCATCCAGAGTACAGATTACTGTTCATATTTGTTGCGTGACTCAAACGCAAACAATAGAGCTGGGACCAGAATGGGCCAGTTGTCCTCTGATGGACCATGACAGGGGGCCGTACATATGTCAGATGAACACACGCATGTGCTCAACCATGATCCCTGTCTCATTTTTTATGGAAATGTAACTCATCCAAATGATGATCAGAAAGACGTTTAAAGACCTGCTGAGGCCACAGAAGACAAAGACTTCACTCTTCAATCACATTCTTTTTTTTGATTTCCAAAAAAGCGCAGGAATGTCTTTTAGTTTGGTAATCAACGGTATATAATTTTGGTTGGAGTTAATAACAAGTAATAATAATATAAAATGAAGGTGGCTGAAAATAAGAACAATTTTTTTAAAATTAAAATTAGTGCCCATGAAAGGAGTGCTGTCGTCTGCTTCACTCAGGAGCTCAGCCCAGTGGGCCCAGCTAAAGCAGGCTGTTCTTTTAACGCTAGGTATCCAGAAAGCCTGGTTTTGTTTGCATTGTAGGAACCGTGCAGTCGTTTGACTAACGCCTTGGTTATGACACTTAGGGGTGCAATTATTTTAGAGGTCGTGCTCGCTCATCTTCCATGACATGGACATGGCAGAGCAGACATTTGGTTTCACATTAAACAGAAGGAATTTGTCCTATGAGGTTATAGATACTTCCATAGCTTCAACTAACATAGCGTTCTGAATGTGTGTGAATAATGATGGGTTATTATGCAAACCTGCAACAAAAAAAAAAAGGTAGTGGAATTGCAAGGGCCTTAAATATATGGACATTATTTCAGCCAGTCAAAACCAAACGTTTTCTTCACCACAAGATGGCACTGTGACCAAATGTCCATGTCTGGGCTCCATGGATAACCTGCCTGACAAACATAAGAAGGTGTTGTATTGATATTTTGGGAAACTGAAACGTGATAGATAAAGTGGGTCGTACAGCATTTTATTTTAGCTGTTAAAAAACATATGTTCAGTAACCCGTTTTTGTTGATAGAATGTTTGAGTCCTGTCATTTTCAATCACAAAAATGACTACAAAAATGCTAAATAAAACACGACAGAAACTGTATTTTGCTACGATACTTGATTTGGAACATCAACTAACACCACTAACCACTCGGTGTGTTGCACATTTCTGAAAGAGAACGTTTAGGGTTGTTTTAAGGACAGGTTTGTGAATGCCCATAGACAGCCATTTTGACGCAGGCAGGGGCGATTCTAAATGAGCCTGATACCCGAGCAGGACCAGTAGTCGGTGTCAACCGCTCTACTTCATCCTAGACAAACCAGAAAGGGGGCTCAATGTTCAAAATACCGGAATTGTCCTTTTAAAACAATAACGTGTGTGTGTGTGTGTGTGTTGTGTCCGTGCAGACCGGCCCAAGTGCCACAAGGCGTACCCGTCAGGCTCGGAGGACTCGGGGAACTACCTGTCCCTGCGCATGAGGCGCTCAAACGGACTAATGAGCATGAACAAGACGCTGGCCCTGCTCTACCTGGGCCTGCTGTGGTGCCGGGAGGCCCTCACCTTGGCTGACCTGCTCAGGTAGCACACACAGACGCCTGGATATGTAGAGTGCACATAGTCCCCCACACACACACACACACATATACAGTACATACACGCAGAACAAGAACACATGTACACATGTAGTAAACATGTACAGACACAGAAACATATACACAGTACACATAGACTCACACACACATAAATACGCAGTACACGTTGACTCACACATGCATATACACACATACACACAAACACGCAAAATACGCACACCCACATTTATACACAGTACGCAAATACATACACACGTATACACAGTACACAAATACATATCCCACACTCACTTTTTCGGATTTCACATTTACACACACACACACACACACACACATACACATTGACAGTGTTGTGCATGAACTAGTTCAAAATAACTAGTTAATTGAACAAGTTCATTTTTCTATGAACTTTGAACTGAACTGAACATA
The DNA here is from genome assembly GCF_964030765.1 of Micromesistius poutassou. Lineage (NCBI taxonomy): Eukaryota > Metazoa > Chordata > Actinopteri > Gadiformes > Gadidae > Micromesistius > Micromesistius poutassou. The sequence continues at coordinate 6,498,491 of NC_140289.1, forward strand.
TTTTTAACTAAAGAACTTGAACTAATTCAGATTTTGTGACATTCTGAATTGATGCTTAGGTCCAGATGACATGTTTATTAAACAGAGTTACTGCCTTAGTTGTGATGAATGAAACAGGTGTACAAATAATATCCACAACAATTTGAGATTGTAGTGATGGGCAGCAGGTAATGGAGAGGATTCATTTTAAAAGATAAGCACAGAATACTCACTCCAACAGTTTTTTTGGTTTCTAAAAAAACTGTTAATGAACTGAACATGAACTAGTTCAAAACTGAATTGGTGAACTATGAATGTGAATTTATTCATTTTCTTTTGTATGAACTGAACTTTGAACTAGTTCATGTGAAGTGTGAACTGCACATTGACACATTATACATATACAAAGTACACAAAGACACACACACAGGCCTATATACATACTTAAACATACACCTGCATATAGTATACACCAGCATCTACACCAGACAAATCTGAAAGACCTCAAATAAAGTGTGTTTGTGTTCTCCAGACATGGTTTAATAAAGGTTGTCTTGTCTTCCATTACAATGATTTTGACTTGTGTATCCTTTTTTAGAACGGCTTACACACACACATCTGACACACTCACACACACACACTGTTTCCTCCAGGCTGGTCCGGGAGGGACACCTGCCCTTCATCAATGCCTTTGAGTGTTTACCTGAGGAGATGAAGCTGTTTGGGCGCGACCTCCCCGTCTTCAGAGTCCAGGTAGGGTCACATGATCGGCTCCTCCACCAATCACAGTCAGAGTTGTATTGCTAAGTAGGTTGCACATGTAGAAGGAATGTCTGTTGATGATGGCGCACAGCCTGGTGGCCCAACACAGTGTCACACCAACTATGTAGGCAATACGCCTCATCCAGGTACCCCAGGTTTGATTCCCTACATGTCATTCCCTATCTCCCTCAACAGGCTCTCCTATCTCTCTCCAATGTCGTGTCCATAAAGGCCCACCCCTTCATGCTCATTAATGGCAATGTCTGTTCTGGATAGAGATGTCAGTTGCAAGATGACCAATCCCAGACTAAGGGATTACTAATGATGGTTTTTATATATTATTACAGTCTATATATAGTATTTTACTCAATTACAGATTCCTTTTATATATACTTACATTCTGTGTGTGTGTGTGTGTGTGTGTGTGTGTGTGTGTGTGTGTGTGTGTGTGTGTGTGTGTGTGTGTGTGTGTGTGTGTGTGTGTGTGTGTGTGTGTGTGTGTGTGCACGCCTCCAGTCCATCCCCTCCTACCGCACGGTGCACCAGGAGGCGTGTGGCCTGGCGGTGTACATGAAGCTGCCCTCCTTCCCCCCCGTGGACCTCAAGTGTCTGCAGCACCCCACCCTGCTCACCATGCGCTACCTGCTGCTCCTCAACCTGCCTGGTGGGGGGGCACACACACACACACACACACACACACACACACACACACACACACACACACACACACACACACACACACACACACACACTCAGACACACATGCAAGCATGCGTGCAGGCAGACACACACACATACACACACACATACACACGCAGGCTGACACACACGCACACACAGACATACACACACGCAGGCTGACACACACACACACACACACACACACACACACATGCAAGCAGACACATACACACGCAGGTAGACATACACATACACATGCAGGCAGACACACACACACACACACACGCACACGCACGCGCGCGCGCGCGCAGGCAGACACACACACGCACGCGCGCGCAGGCAGACACACACACGCACATACACACACATGCAGACACATGCAGGCAGACACACACATACACACGCAGGCAGATACACACGCAGGCAGACATACACATGCATAATAGTTATATAATGTGGATAATCATATTTATATCATTTTTAATAGTACATCTCTGATGTATTTGTCTTTTGCCTTTGCCTTTTTCATGCAACTCAAAATAAAATCAATATTGAAGAATATTCAATACGATACTTTGTGCTTTAAATGGTGCTCCCACCCGCCGGTGAGGCCCCTATCTAACGGCTGTCTGTCCCCCACCCCAGATCAGCTCCACCCCTGGGTGTGCCAGGTCATCACCCTGGTGGGTCTGGACAAGGGGTCTGGCCTGACCTTTGACCCCACAGCCAAGTCGCGCCTGCCCTTCTACGACGTGCAGGCGGCGGCGCTCGTCGTGGTCACCCTGAAGATGGTGTTCGGTGTGGACGACCGCAGCGAATGGTACCCCCCCCCCCCTGTTCTGTTCCTTAGTGATGCGACAAGACACCTTTTGTTTTAAAAGTACAGAACAAAGTGAAAACAGAGCTGACCTCACTTTGATCCACATGCGGTCCGTTTGAACGTCTGAATCGCACAAGCCAGAAACTAGTCTGAATCCCAGTGTGATTCTGATTCACTCCCTGTGCTGTTCTGCCGAACACCCCCGGGTTCCAAAACAGACTTCATCATCAAGAAGCCTTTTTATGATTGATAGACAGGGAGGGCCCCGCCCCCCGCCCCCGACACCGTTCACTGTTACTGTACTATTACATTTATTTGGCGACATTACCAAAATGCACATGAATTAATGCCCTTCTTGGCCTTGCTTGATAAATAGATTTGTAATCTCAAGGGACTAACCTGGAAAAATAAGTACAAATATAATTAGAAATGAAAATAAAAAAAGCTTATATATTACTTGACTTTTTCTTTACCTTTACTTAAAATCAAGATGATGGCATGTGATTAATGTTTATTGTTGTATCGTTTATAACATGCCCTGTGTGTGTGTTCTCAGGGATTTGTCCAATGGAGCATCAGCTAAGAACAAAGACGATCCAGGTATGTCTCTCTCTATCTGTGCCTCTCACTCATTCACTCGCACGGTCTGTCTGTCTCACACTTAACTCACTCACTCCCTCACTCTATATTATGGAAATATTGTAATGCTGTTAACAGCCACTGTTGCCCGACACTGGGAGCAGAATGAAGTTCAACTGGAGTGCAAATATCACGGATGAGTTTCCTTTGTGGCCCAGAAATCCTATTCTTTCTGATCCAGGGCGATACAGCCAGTGTGTTTTTGTTTTTCACCTATCCTTTCTCCTTTGCGAGTGTGATGTGCCGGTATGCTCATGACATACGAGCTCTTCTCACACCGATGAATCCTGTCCGCGCTGTCGGACTTCATTCCTTCTCCTTGACACGCCTGTCATTTTACCAGAGGCTCGCAACAAGCCTCCATTCTCAGCGGGTGCTGGGATGAGCCTTCGCACAGACACCTGTTCAGGAGCTCTCATTCTGCACACGCTCAGTTCGATTTGGCCGTTTTTGATTTGCCAAAAGTAAAGAAATTGTTAAACAATGATCGTCAAGTTTCTTTTTTTGGTTGATCGACCACTCCAATAATTCCACCATTTCTCTTGCATGCACTCACTCACTCACTCACTCACTCACTCACTCACTCACTCACTCACTCACTCACACACCTCTCTCTCCCCTCCCCTCCCCAGACCAGCAGAGCTTCAGTATGAGGCGGTGGTACCGGCTGCTGCAGGCAGCGCTGATCCGAGCCCGCCGGAGAGAGGAGGACCACACGGCCAGGTGAGTCACCACACACACACACACACACACACACACACACACACACACACACACACACACACACACACACACACACACACACACACACCTACCTGTCACACCAACCAGGTGTTACTCGTTTGATGTCAATAACCCTTAGTGATGCGTGTCCAGTGGGCGTGTCCACCGAGATGTGTGATTAGATAGATCACTCTATTGTACCAGTCAGGGTACGATATGCTGGTAGGCTGATCGTATGTCGTATCGTATGTCTGGCCACATGTGATGTCACTAAAGGGTTGATTTAGAAACGTCTGATCACCATCACACCTGCTTTTAAATATGGGCCCTTCAAATTAAAGTGGTTGAAGTGGTGGTTAACTTGTTAACCACCAAGGTGTTTGATTTCCATTGAAATCCACACATGTATGCACTCACAGTATTGTAAACCGCTTTGGATGTAAGCATCCACCAAATGGCCCACATTTAATCTGTTGTTATTTGTTACATTTCACTTCCTAGAGATAAAATTTTCCAAAGAAATTCGCTGAATGAAAACATAAACCCCTTTAAAGCAGACTCTGCCACTCAACCCTTCTCAGAGATAAACACGGCTTTAAATCTCTCGACAGGATGCAGTGGACGGCCCAGAAGCCCATTTACCCATCCTGGGAGAGGAAAGCCTCCTACATCAAAAAGAGACGTACGTTCACACCTTTCATTCCTTCTTCATCCCCTGTCCAGGCCGGGTTAACTCAGGGGTTGATGTGTCATCTTGGGGTGATTCTGCTTACTGTAAGCAGTGCTTGGAAGCAAGCATGGTGAAGCAGCTTTTAGTTTTTATCCACTGCCACAGAGCACAAAGAATCATTTTTATAAAGTGTGTATGCAATACAATACACAATAAATTACGACACTGAGCGACTTTATAGCTGCCTCCTGGAAAATAGAATATTGACGGCAGATGGTGCTGAAATCCCACTGCGTTGCTTCTCATACTGGGTCACTGCCTTCTTGATTGATTCAACTCCATCCGCCTCATCTTTGAAATCATTCTCATGACTTGTTTCAAAATGACGTCAGTTCGTAAAGTTTGACTGACATATTTTCAAAGCAATGTAACATACGCACGCAGGTCGGTCCAAGACAGCTGAAACAGGCGACTATAAGGCACTATAAGTACTTTTTTGGCTACTGCCATTATCAACCTAGTTGTAATAAAAACATAACTAGCGAGTTATCCTCATGGTATCAGCTCCCGCTCATGTGTGTGCTGCTAAAAACAATGTGTAGTTTGAGACATTTTTTGAACTATTCCAAAACAAGAAATTATTTTGTAGTTACTCAATTACATATATTTTTAAATTGCTCCGTGTGCCTGTGTGAATGGCCTCGCGTGCCCGTTCGAAGACATTGAAATACATGAAATAAACAAAGCAATGTCAAAGTAAAGCACTATGAATGGCCGTTGTGTTTGATGGGTGCTGATCATGTGAATGAGGAATGTCCTCGTACCTGCGCTGTGTCGCGCTGCAGGGATGGTGGACCAACTGCGGACGGCGTTCACCCGGCTCACCGGCACTCCCGCGGAGCCCGAACGCCGGCCCCCCTCCAGCTTCAGGTTCCGCTGGGGGGGAGAGGAGGGGGAGGAGGGCTGGGACGGCCCCAACCTGAGTCACACGACCCTGGACACCGTCGTGAAGAAACGGCGGGGAGGCGAGACCACCGTCAACGAGGCCTACTGGCACCCCCCCCTGAAGAAGTGCAAGTCCTGGTACTGCTCCCATGATGCATTGCTGCCGCCGTCACCAGAAACACGCATGCACAAACATGACACACACAGACAGCAAATGCAAAAAGCACATGCAGACAGCACATGCATACAGACAGCACATGCAGGCACACGCATTGCACAAATACCTTTAATCTAATATTAAACTAAACTTCCCTAATCTTATACCTATACTCGACCTATTGATAACCATTTTGAGGCTAATAGATTAACAAGTTACAAAGCTTACACCAAATTGAATGTCATACCTAACATTTTAAGTATTTTAAGCATTTTAAGAGTATCTGGTCTATTGGTCATGAAGCAGCTGGTAGGGGTCATGACATCTTGCTCTCGGAGGCCAACAGGTTAAGCCATGGTCATGGGTCAGTTTATCTTTCGACTGCTCTATGCAAACATCCTTACCAAGCATCTGTTAAATAATATAATCCTTTATTAATCCCAATTATTTGTGAATAAAATTTAATCATTGTTTCAATTATGTCAATGATATGGAAATGGGAAGTTAATAATGTGTAAAAAAAAAACAATTTCAGTAGAACAGTGACATCAAGGCCAACATTCTTGCACCTCATTCTGTAAATTCCTCCATTTCTCCTCCAGCCTTTTTTAAGCATTGCGGTAACTTTCACTTGATGTTCACGGTGTGTCTGCTCCTCCCCCAAACTGTAGCCAGTAATCTTTTGTTTTTAGACAACCGGTTGGACCTTTCCCTTCGGGTTTGGAATTGCTTTCTCAGCTTACTCCTCGTTTGTAAACCTTGACCAAAGAAGATGTATGCAAATACACCCTCTCCTTTTACACTGTCATGGTTCCACAGTAATAACAGTGCCATATCAATGTTTACAGAGCTAAAGCGGTTGACTGGTGTTTCCTTGGCAGGCCCTGCAGGAGCCACTATGAGGAGGACAGGGCCTCGCTGCCCAGGATGTACTGCTGGCTCCTGGAGCTCTTCTCCTTCCTGCTGGGGGTGAAGGAGGCGCTCGTCCATGAGGAGGTGCTCCGGGCGGAGCGCCTCCTGCTCTGCCGATCGCAGAGCTCCTCGAAGAGCTGGGACGGAGAGGAGAGGAGGAGGAGTACGAGGAGCGGGCGGGGAACCAGAAAAACAGGAAGAGTCAACCTTAGCTCGGACCGAGGGAGAGGGAAACCCGCCTCACATGGAAGAAGCAGGAAGAAGAAAGCTTGATGTGTATTTGTCTTTGTCCTTGTTACACCATAGTAACAACACATACACCGCAATAGGAGCACTGTTTTTTTTGTTTTATTTTTTAAACCAATGTATAACAAGTACATATGAAAATGTACAAACTTTTCTCTAAAAAAACCTGTCATTTTATTTTTTATAAATTAACTATAAGACCGTTATTGGACATTAATGTAAGCCTACACATATACTCTTAAATATAACAAGTTTAAATAATGGTTTGGGGTTATTTTGTTTAGAAAACATAGACGCAGGCCGATGCTTATAACGCTATATCATTTTATATAATTCGTTTTATAAATGTTAATATGTAAGCTTATGCATAGCCAGTTTACATTACATTTACATAAATAATTTCAGCAGGCTTTTTGTAACTTTAAATGTGAGGTTTGAAACAATCCAAGCATACAAATAAATAATGGGAGCAACTACAATTAGTGCTGCACTCCAGAAAGTTTCTGGAGTGCAGAAACCGAAACACAAGGTTAATAGTAGGGTTTAAAAGACAAACAAGTAGTAAAGATAATTATAATGGCCTGCATACCAATTAAGTAGGACTGATTTCAAAAAGCGTCTGAAACAAAGCAGTAGGGCCAAGTAGCGAGGCGGCCTATACATACTAATTCAGTTTCCCCAAAACGGATACCTGACCATTTTCTTATTCATGTTATTCATGTCATGCCAAAACAGTGATTTTAAAGCCTGCCCCTGACACCACTCAGTCGTCAGACGCAGGGTTTCCCCTCAAAACAAACCGGTTGGACACCTGCCTAGTTCCAAATTCTCTCGGGAGCGAGAAAAGCAGACAAAACTCGTTCTCGGTCACACGGAGCGGACGGCTGTTTGGTCTCCGCGGCTCGACTGCATTTCACAGCAGTGAAAATATCAGATTCAGCGACGAGAAAGTCCAGTCCGACGCGATGACAGAGGAATCTGCCAGGTAAGATACCTCACAGACCCACATCGTCCAGTTATGTCTGCTTGGAGATGTACCGTCCGGAGCTCCTAGTCTGTGCATGGAGGCATCGAGGGGGCCCGCAGTTCGCCACATCTGTCACAAGTGTCTCGGTGTTTTGGGCTTTAATGCTGAACGTCGACATTGATATCGTGTTCGCTATGTAATAATATACAGTATATGCTGCTGTGCTGCATCTTTATAGTCAAATTAGTCTCAACCGATATTGATCGCAAACTATTCAACGTGGGTGGAAGTGTTTTTTGTTTTGAAGTAGGATATGTTTTTCCACACCTGTCTTAACACATCGTGGGCGACTTATAATACGTAAATTAAAAGAGGTTTAAATGTCCTTTACTACTTTAGAACACGTTAACCTTTCTCATTTGGTGCTTTCTATGTGTAAAGATAAAGCTTTTAATTATTTCATTGCATGCTGTGGATCGTTTCCTCCTCATTTAAAAGTTCCCAACTCAAATGAGTTAAACAGAAACTAAGCTAAAGCGCGAATAAATCAAATTTTCAGGATTTTAGATAGTTGCGGGTGGAGTGACCTCTCTATGTGTAGCTTTCATATGTCTACCATTTCCGTACACTCTTTAAATAATTGAAAACGGGAATATTAATACCTGATATTATTTCTCTGCCTTAAATGGATAATGACATGTGATGTCACGTAATGTCGCATTCACGGCCTGATCTACAAAACCATTTCAGCGAAACTACGCCCTCTGGTGTTGGTTTGACGCCACAGTCTCCTGACGCCTCCCGCTCTAACTGTTGGATGTTTCTTTGTTTAGTTCTCTGATAATAACCACAACCACCAACACAGCAAATATAATTCTAACATATTATTGATGTCATATTCGACAGAGAAAAATAGAGTTTTCTAAACTATTGAATAAAGAGGAGATTATGCTTTATTTTGTCTAATTAAAATATAATTCAGAGATGATCACCATTGTGAGAAAACGTTGATACAAATCTATTTTGGTATTCATATTGTAAGAACTTAAATCTGATCATATGAGATCAAATAAAACACATTTTAAAAACCTTTTAATGGCATTGTCAGATTTTCCTAAGAGAAGTAACTGTTTCTGGCTGATAGTATCACTCTCACCCATCACACGCACACAAACACACATAGGACCTACCTCTGAATTTTAGCTCGGTGCAATTTTGTTAGTGCTCTGTTGGCAGAGGTTATTTAAATGGAGCTAGTTTCATTTTTTATTTTAAATGTATATTTTATTTCAAATGAGCACCATAAAACATATGTCCAATTTTGTCAGTTTGTCAGATTGACTAAACCCTAAGTTAAGAGGGCCTTAACACATTGTTCCCCCTCAGTAGGCCTTCGGGAATACATTACAATAATAGTGTGGGAGTGTTAACTATTCATAATATTATGTTGACAATCCTTTAATCTTTATTTATCCAAATTGGATGTATTGAACAGGAAGAGGGCCATGGTCACTCTCACCGCTGACCAATCGTACGAGGGCGTTCCGAGCAGTTACCCGGACGACGACGACGTGTGGAGGGCCTTCCTAGAGAGCCCACTGACGGCCGCCTCCAAGGCCATGATGAGCGTGAATGGAGACGAGGAAGCTACCGGAGCCCTGGGCATGCTATACGAATACTACAAAGTAAAAGCCTTTCTTCTCTTAGGGTTGTTCAAATAGTTTGAGAATTTACCCTCAAGACATCTGAATAAAAGAACACTTAGTGTTCTTTTCTTTTCTTTTTTATGTGACCACAGAAGACACTTTAGTCTTCTATGGTCCAAAATCTTTGTGGATTCATTTTTTATGAAGATGCGTTGTTGGGGGTTTAATTGGTATATCATTTAGTACTTTTTTAATGTTTTAATAAATTAATTTATATATTTAATATTGAATTGTTTATACTTTATATTCATGCATTTGTTAGAGAAATATATTATAGATGTTCCTATATTGATATCCCTTGTGCTTGATGAGAGTTCTCATAGATCGTTGATCGACATATTATAGTATACTCATTTTCTATCAATCAATCAACTTTACAGCAGTTCTACAGCAACACAAAACTCTAAGTCTAGTTGAGTCTCACCGGCCTTGTTTGTTCTCTGATCAGATTCCTCGGGACAGGAAGCCTGGAATCCAATTTAAAACCGAGAGCCCCTCTTCAGAAGACCCTGAAAGCAGCAAAACGTACAGCTCTTTATTTCATCATTCTTCTAACTGTTGTTCTTATGGTACATTTGTTTGTAGAACTCAGCCCACACACACACACTGCAATTCAATGATGTTGACAGAATTCAACCAACAAATCCCAGCTCAGTGAGAAACAGCTGGATACGTAACGATGACAATTCCCAAGCTGCGTAATACATGCATCTCATAGACCTTAGATAAGATATTATTTAACTTTAAAAGTATTGCTTACATGATATCAATTTAAAGTTGAACACGTAAGTCATTGATATTGTTCATGTTGTCATTGTTGTTAATGATGTTATTAAAAAATATGTCGTTGTTGATGATGGCTTTCTCGATGATGTTATCTTTGTTGATGATGACGTCATTGAAGTTGGAAGAATTTGATTTTGGCGACATCATCCGTGTTGACGAGGACATCGTTGATGGAGGAGATGTCGTTGTTGATGATGATTTCGTCGCTAAGAATGACGTCGTTGTTAGTGTTGATTTCATCATTTATTAACTGGAGTTCGTCTCTTGGTTCTGTGCGGTTAACCCTGTTTGCGTTCCCCCCTGTCTCCCAACAGCAGCAGCTTCCTGGTGCCCTACCAGGACTCTCTGCTGACGATGACCCCGCTGACCAACGTGTCCCTGCACAACGTGGTCCGGGGCAGCCCCCCCGTGCCCCCCAAGAGGGGCGGCGGCTCACACTCGGCTCACGCGTACCCAGAGTCCATCGTCCCGCCGCCCGCCTACTCAGACGTCCGCTACGCCCTCCCTGAGGTGGTGGCCCCGCCGCCCCGTGGCTCCCAGGCCAGCCCGCAGGGGTTCAGACCCTCCCTGGGGGACCCTGGGAGCCTGGGCCACAGGGGCAGCAGCCCTGGCTCCCTCACCCCGGACTCCACCTGC
>NC_140289.1:6514119-6516619 GCF_964030765.1 Micromesistius poutassou
AGACAGGCGGAGAGACATACCGACTGAAAGATAGAGAGAAAAACAGGCTGATTATAGACGGACACAAAGACTGACTGACAGATAGATAGAGAGGCATACTGACACAGAGGGACACAGGCGGGTGGCAGACTGACGGACAGACTGACTGATAGACAAACAGACAAAGAGACAGACATAGAGGTATGCTGAAAGACCAGAAAAGACAGAAAGATCGAACACCAGCTATTACTTACTGAGAAAAGACCAACACACACTGAAAAATGGACATGTTAAGGGGAAGGATGGATAGATGGTGACACAAAGATACTCCTACATCTTATAGACTTAATGGCTTGCTGACAGATGTCAAAACAACACACAGATACACACAGTATCAATCCTATCATCTCATAAAAACATGTTTACTGTCATTTAAAAAAAGTCTGTTTTGTTGTGTCTTCCTGTAGTGGACAAGAAGGCTGTGAAGTACTATGACCTCACTGTGTTTACGAGTCTCGATGACCTGGATTCTGTTCCGGTTCTGTTCATACCAGAATCCTCCTGCTCCCAGAGACACGTAAGAAATACCTCTCTCTTTCTCTCTCACCCTCTCTATCTCTCTGTCTCTGTCTGTTTGTCTCTCTCCCTTTGTGTGTCGCTCTCTCTCTCATTCTCTCTCCCTCTCTATCTCTCTGTCTCTCTCTGTCTGTCTCTCTCCCTTTGTGTGTCGCTCTCTCTCTCTCTGTCTCTCTAAACTGTACCTGTACTATACTGTAACTGTATCTAAAATATGTTGAAAATAATTCACACACATGTGAAATGGAGACTCAGACGCTTCAGTTGAAATAGAATGGGAGCATTTCTACTAAAAGTCTTAGAGAGCCAGTGAACCCACCGTCTCAACTGGAATTAAAACACTGAGATTTAAAACAAATGCATTTGGGCTAAGAGTTCTCGGAAGCAGGGGGCGCGTTACGACCCATGGCTTCCCAACGTTTGATATGAAATGCGCCAGCCACCGTGGTCGTTATGCTGAGAAGCATAACTCTCACTCGGATGCTGACATCAAAATAAACCGCCGCTCAGACGGACCTCACCACATCAACACACACCGTGGCATTATACTGTTGGTGTCCGGGAAGCCTAACCCTCTCTCGGTCAACCACTGCCCAGGCAGAGCTCTGAACAAACACCTGGACTCCATCGTTACTTCGTCGTGACATCGATGAGTGTACTACCAGGCACCTCTGCGTCATGAGAAGACCGGTTAACTGCGTTGGATTCAGAGCTGAACGTTCACGTTGTGTTTGGGGGAGAGTGAGAGCTTTCTCTAAAATACTTCTTATTTGAGTAACAGTGACAAAATGGCATAGATTACTATGTTCACGATCATATAAGAAAATGACCACGTTTCAAGTTAAGAAAAACTGTTTTAGGTTCACTGGGTCTTAAAGCCTGCATCGACATGTCAGGCTGCCTAGAATGCAGGGATTTTCGAGGGCACTGTGTTTGTTTACATTGGGCACTCTGCCCCGCTCGCTCACAAAGTATTAAGCACTAAGTCCAATAGGGAATATCTTTGAGCTGGAGTTTCAACTCTCAAAGATTTTCAGCCTACATGAGAAAGCAACGTGGAACATTCCAGGGCTGCGATGACATCATCCTGCAACTCATTTTGTTGTTGTTGTTGTGTCTATCACGTAGCCCTCCCCCGATAGCCCAGAGGGAGGCGTCGCCAAAGAAATGACTTCAGAGGGTCAATGCTGACTGTGTTGATAATATACGCATTTAAACTGTTCTGTTAATTTGTTGGTGTTTTTCTTCATAGGGCTGCCTGACCAGTGAGGCCGTGGAAAGGTAGGCATCACACTACACAATATTGAATGTTTATAACATTTCTATTTGGACAACAACAAAACACACACACACAAGCCGCCATTTCAATGGTCTACTTTTCTTTGTTTTCTTTGTGAATTATTTCTATTTTTGTTGCCAAGGACATCATGCATGGTGTCAACAGGACTTGTGCAAAGATATTTCTTTTAGGACACTCACACTAGGCAAAGTTGCCCTGTACCGTACTCGATTGTACGATCGAAGTACGATTGAGCCGCTGGCCTGTGCTCACACTAGGCAATCTCAACTGGGTCTGTCTGGTCAAAGCATTTGATTCAAAGTAGAATTGCCTTTACCAAGCACATTCAGAGGGACAATGAGTCTGTGATTCTTAAGGAAGCTTTCACATCGTGGGCCATAAAGCAACAATGGATTTTAAGCCTGATATTTACAAAGCAAAGGTGAGAGGGGAGTAACCATCATGGATATTTATGAATTGGCCATGTTCATTTGCAATACACTATGGGGATTAGTGGAGATGTCTACAAGAATACATCTAAAGGAATCTACTCAACAAAGAAGTCAGTGGATTGGCATGGCCTCAATATCGGTCTTGAAGGCTACAGTGGCAATCCAAATGCTAACTGACATAACATCTCAATGGGAGAGAACAAGGGAGTGAGGT
>NC_140289.1:6521619-6722398 GCF_964030765.1 Micromesistius poutassou
TTTTCTCCAGTCCCAGTCCCAGATCATCCGCATACAAGGTAGTGGTTCCCAACCTTGGGGTCGGGACTCCATTTGGGGCAGAGTATTTGGTACATGCATAATGATTCAAAACCACAAGCTAGTAATTAAATAAGTAAGTACATGTAGGGCAATGCACCTACCATACACAACAACATAGGACATTTCTGTAACAAAAAAGATGTCAGGGGCCAAGAAAAGATGCCAATCACGACCCTATGTGCCCCTCTAGCCAGCGTTTGTCTGGTCCAACCAGAATACCAGCAGAACTTTCCCAGGAGCCCCTAGTTGTCCCCCATGGTAGGGGTTGTAGGGTGTAGGCCCCTCCAGGAACTGGAACACATGTTGACCCCTAGAGGCCCAAAGGGGGCCCCCATCACCATATGGGTCCGTCACCTGTTTGTTAAAATGGCCCCTCGACCCGGCGGTTCCGTTGGGACACTCAGAGCCTGTGATCAGAGGAGTGCTGGAATAGGGGGGACCAGTCATGATTGGGGAATGGGGAGGAGGAGGAGGCACCAGTATTGCTGATGGAATCTCACCACACCGAGTCTCTGGTAGGCGTTCATATTTCACTGGGGTTCCCCCTGAATGGTGCTTTTCCAGGCGGAATTGGAATGACACACAAAACCACTGCTGAGGCATTTGGATTCAGGACAGAATAGGGCTAGACATTTTCACATTTCACATCAGTTTGGACCAACAGTTGAAGAATCTGAAAGTATGTCCAACACAATATGTTCACAGCAACATCTGTTGTGTGAGTGTGGTGGCTTTCTTTTTAACAGGTGTCACTCGCACTGGTTTGAAATAACATGTGTGTGCATGCAGGCACGCACACACATACATCCGCACACACAGATGCACGCACACACACACAAACACACCGTATGCATGAATGTGTCACATGTGTGACATGTATTCAGTGTTCATTATCAAAAGGTATTGTGAATAGTAAACATACTCAATAATAATGAGAGTAATAATAAGAGTAATGTTGGCCAATTTTTGTGTGTTTAGTTTGAAAGGATTTTTGTAACTGAGAAAATACTTGGATCGGATTTCATCCAAGAATTGCTGTATTTTTTGATGATGTGGTGTTTGGTTTTTAAAGTATTTTCCTTGAGGCTTTATTATTTTATACAGAATTAAATGACTAAAAAAAAAGTAAATGGAACATTTTAAGTGTTCATGCATTGTGTGTGTGTGTGTGTGTGTGTGTGTGTGTGTGTGTGTGTGTGTGTGTGTGTGTGTGTGTGTGTGTGTGTGTGTGTGTGCGCGCGCGCACGCGCGCGCTTTATGTGTCAGTGTGTATGTGCCTGTAAGTGTTACTCAATAATTCGATGGAATTGTGGTGTAGAAGAACAGTTGAGCCAGGAGAGATGAGCTGGGGAACAGGGCAGACTGTCGGGAAGGCCAGAACGCACAGGAAGTATTTGTTGTTTCAAGTCAGGCGCTAGTTGAGGATTAGCCCTGTCAGCGTGTCATTAGCGGAAACCCTATTTTGCTGGTGTCATCTATTCATGTAGTGTAATCTTTATAAATGTCCCACTTTAGCTGCGGTTAATCCTATATCTTGGAACGTATTAATTGAAAGAAAAAGAAAACTCTTTGGATCTTGGAATTTATCCTGTTAAAGTATTTGTTTAAATCCATAAACATAGAGATCAGCTAATACCATTTAGAACCAACTGTTGTTTGCAGTTTCATTCCATCATCCCATTAGTAAAAGTAACAATAATAAGTTCAGAAAACTTTTTCAAGCTGTAGAAATCTCAGTTGGAACTGCGCCCAGCGGTGTCATGAGGTTCACACTGAACCGTTGCCACGCTATCTCGACCGCTGCACATCTGGCCGCGTCGCTGTGTGTGTGCGCGTGTGTGCGCGTGTGTGTGTGTGTGTGTGTGAGAGTGTGTGTGAGAGAGAGAGAGAGAGAGCTGCGCAATGTCTGACAGCTGATGACCTACATTCCAAACAGGCCCCGCCCACCCCTCGAGGACACGCCCATTTCTGCCATGCACGCAAACAAACAAACGACCGCTCGTTTTCCATGTGTGTGTTGGTTAAATTCAAACTTGTTGAGTCCAACGGACTCCCCCCCCCCCCCCCATTTTCATGTGTGTGTGTGTTCCCTGTGTGTTTGCCCTCACATCAACGCTCCAAACCAAACCCAATGCGACCCAGCTGTAGCCGCCTTCCGCCGACGCATCCACTTGACCACGGAGGAAATAACAAGGAATGGTTTGTTTTGTGTACGTTTGGGTCACTCTCGCAACATCAACAAGCTACAGACGTTCCCTGTCATGAGATGCGTCCAAACACACTGAGCAGTGATAAAGGGCTGTGTGTGGGGTGGGGTTACTAGAAAGGTCGCATGGATTCCTGGGAAGAGAGAAAACATCTGTTAGAGTAGAGAAGAGACGAAAAGGCTGAATTAAGAAACCGTGGCATGTGTTTGTGTGTTTGGCTGTCTAGGAGTATCTGTGTATACATTGGAAACTGTGTGTGTGTGTGTGTGTGTGTGTGTGTGTGTGTTTTCTGTGTCCGACTCATACACATTTTCCTCCATCCAAAATAACCCTGAACGCTAAACCCTAAAAAAGAAAATCCATCCATCCATTATTGAAACCAAATACCAACTGCCCCCGACAGCAGTAAGTAAACAGCAGATCACCACGACAACAACGGAAAGCCCCTGAACTACTCCTAGTGGTGAACTGAAGGCCAAGCTGCTCTGAGCTATAAGCTCTGGTGCTAATGAGAGGGGAGGCCCACCTCAAGGGAGCAGCGGCCAGGGGCTGGGTGGTGTATGTGTGTGCGGGGGTGGGGGGGGGGGGGGTGAAAGAGAGGAAGATGATGCTGTCGGGGGAGGGGGGGGGGGGTGTAGGTGGGGCTGGGGAAGAGCGGGGGTTTTCTTGGAAAGCTTGAAGGGAGGGATGACCTTTGACCCTGTGGTAATGTGCACTGCAACAAGCACAACGGGTCATGACTCGAGGCACATGCCACGCCCACACCCATGTGCACGCGCACACACACACACACACACACACACACATGCATAAATGCCAACAAACACACACACACACACACACATAGACATCCGGCATGAAGGATAAGCACACATGTAATAGATGTGTTATTTATGATACTCTGGTAGTGATGAAACAGGCCTTATTTCCAGTCAGAGAAATGTAGCTGATTCTGTTTGCTTCCACTTTACAATGATTTATTCAATTGGGAATCTTCAAAAGGGCATCACAGGGTATTGTAGGGGCATTTTAGTGTGTGTAAGGAAGCGTGTCGTGTGAACAGGTAGGCTGAAACAGGTGCATCAGTAAGCTTGCATATTATGCACAATGTGATTAGGGTTCAAGACTATGTTATACGGGAACATCCACTTATACACTCACACACTCCCACTTGTTTGAAAACACAGATAATTCCATTCATGAGAACGCACATACACACACACACACACAAATATATAGTATCGCATACATAATGGATAGAACACACACACACACACACACACACACACACACACACACACACACACACACACACACACACACTAATGTATCGAACCCCCTTGGCAACACCTCGTGAGCTTCCAGTCTCTTGCGCGGAGATGATAGACTGTCCAACCTTCAGACTCGTATTTACATTTCACCCTCACTCTTCATATGCAAAACCACCTCAACTGTGAGGGGCAACATGTCAGACCGTAATCAAAACTTGTGATTTTGATTACGTTATAAGTTGTGATTTTGATGTTACGGCAGCCATTATCTTACAATAAGCCATTACCTTGCTTTAATCTATTATCTTTTAAACACGTCGCTTTGCAGTTTGAAATGCTTCTTTTAACAGGGAAAGCTAGCCCAAACATATAATTTATTATGTCGTTATATACGTAGTTCCGTTTTTTTTGTGATTTGCATAATATGGTACTTTTAGTCAACGATGGTGTCGTTGTTGTTGGTTCGTAATTTGATCAAATGATAATCATGGCATGCAGAACATCCACTGGGAACTGTCTTAAACAACAGGCGATCAATTAACGCCTCAGACATGGCGTCATTTTCACCTGCAGTCCAGAGCCAGCCCGCTGCCGTACGATGCCTGCCTTCTATGACACACTGTCTGCTTTCGGAGGTATTAAACAAGGTGAGATAGCAACGCTGCGTTAAAATATAGTAGCGTAAAGGAATCGAGGCTAATGTCTCAAAAACTAGTCTCAAGGTGTTTGTAATTTAGTTTTCTTTGAAGCAGCCCTACATCTTCTTTCTTCCAAGAGCGTTCGAGTTCAGGCATACAAACAGGCTACTGCAGCAGAGCAGCCTGTTTTTGAAATACAATTTCCTTTAATGTGAATTATAATTACATTTTTATTCGATTTGATAGATTTTTTTGTAGCCTAGGTGTAGGCCTGTTTTTAATAGTTTTCGACCAATAAGTAAGGCCTACACAAAGCAAAGCGCACACTGAAGAGATGGGTGGACATGAAGCGGAACACATTCTCAACAGGTTCCGTTCCGTTGTAAAAAGATGTGCAAACTATGCCAAGAGTTGTTGGTAAACCCTAATTGTGGCTGTGAGTAAAGATGATTTAAATTGCCGATTGCAACCAACTGAATTTCCCTCCCCCCTCTACCTTTCCAGCGACAAGCTACGGTTGCCTGTACTGCCCTGTACAATTACAATTATTATTAGCATAGAACAGCCAAGTGTCAAGTGATGAGGTTCCTTTATAGATTTATAATTAGTATTTATTCATTAAATCGTAAAACTATATGTCATAGATTCCATTTAAGATAAACATAAAAGTTGTAGATGGCCATGGAAGAGGCGCCACATTAAGGTCAAGAAAACACAACAATTCTTATTCTCATACTTAAATATTATATTCCATTTATGCAGAGCCCTTATGCTGGATGCCATTAAATTCTATACCATGCACCATCAATATACAGTATATGTTTAAAATTTAATCTTTAAAATAATTAAATTAAAAGGCCTGGAATGGGCGCATGAATGCTGGTCATTGAAATGCTGTGACGTCTCGCCCTGTTCCTTAGGTACTTCACTTCCTGCCCTTGTGTGGTTCTGCCTCTGTGATTGCCCTCCCTTGCCTTGGTAAGTTTCACCTGTCCCTCATTATCCTCCACTAGTGTATTAAGTCTAGGGCTCTGGTCGAATAGTCCAAATCTTAGGCCCTTTTCCTAACCACTTTTCCTTGAACCCAAAGGAAAATGTGATGAGGGCAAGGAAAGATGTGAAGGAGAATTCAAGGACTGCCCTCACAATAGGCTACATCCTTATGCGACAGCATATGTTTTGGACAGGGATCTGTGTCCATGTTGGTCATGTTGTTCTTGATGGTTTTTGGTTTCTTGTTTTGTCTCTCCGTTAGTTTCTGTCCTGACCTCCCCTTTGTCTTCTCCTTGCCAGATTTTCTGCCTGATCTCTTAACTGAACCTTTACCGAGATTGCCTCTGTGGCGTGCAATTGAGTCCTCTTTGCATTGTTTACACCAGCCGTTACATATGTGGTTTTAAACCAAGTGATACACAATCAAGAAGTTAATTGAAAACACTTTTGGGGATATTTTTTGTAAAATCTCAAAGATAAACATGACAAGTGTTTGGTTGATTAAACATAAGAGCATGTGTTGGAACAATGGATAAAGTCCCATTCTCTGGCTAACTAAGCCTAATAACAAGCCCATATAAAGTAGTAACTGACAAACAATAAGAAAAACACTCCCTCCTAAACAACAGGTTTGCATCTACCCAATGGCATACATTAGAAACAAAACACAAACACAAACATTAAATGTATCCGATTGCCATATTCCACATTCCACGATAAAACCATTCAAGGGGTCGCATTTAAGTTTGCGAATATGTGAAGCTATTTCTGTTGAAAAAGTACTATTATCACAATTATATAATGAGTCTGTCTGTGTTTTGGCATATGAACTAGTGGAAAATGCCATCAAAAACACCAACTGTCGGCGCCAGTCTAATGTGTATTTTGTATGCTGCTGTTGGAATAGAGAGCAGTAACGCAGGTGAACTCGGTTTGGTAGAAAACCACCAAATCTGACCTCATCCCACAAACAGCTGGTAGAGAGATACAGGGAGAGAGTGAGAGCCAGAGAGTTAAGGGAGGCGAGAGAGAGAGAGAGTTGGAGGTGGTGTGAGGATAAGAGAGGAAGAGTAAGACAGGCAACGAAAACGAAAGACAAAGAAAGGAGAGAAAGTGCCAGAGATGGACACGATAGAGGAAGAGAGACATGAATATAGAGGGAGAGGGAGACGGACAGAAGGAGAGAGGTAGAGCGTGCAAGACAACAAAAAAAAATAGAGATGAAGAGATTAGCCAAAGGGAGGAGGGAGAGAGAGATAGGGAGCCAGAGTGAGCGATGAAATAGAAGAGAGGGAGAGGGAAGAGCAGGGAGACAGCAGTGAGAGGGTGGAGAGTGCCACAGGGAGAGAGCAAGACAGAGAGAGCGAGAGACAGAGTGAGAGATACAGGGAAGGAGAGAGAGACACTGGGAGAAAGAGAAGAGGGAGAGACAGAGTGAGAGACATTGAGTGATTGACTTAGAGACAGAGAGGGACATAGACTGTGTGTGTGTGTGTGTGTGTGAGAGAGAGAGATTATCAGAGACTTTGATTCAGATTTTTCCCTGCTGCAGCAGGAGTCTGCCGTGGTTTTTTTCTGCCTGGAAACGGCTTTTACGGCGGGCTCCGTGTGTTTTCCTTTTTTCATTCCTTCACCCCGTTGAACCGAGGGAAAAAAAGGAAAAGCGAACAAACCCGATGCCCCCTCCGACACCAGACCCGGCGCCCCCTCCCCTCGCACCTCGCTGCTTCCTATAGATGGAGCGCGGCGGCGGGCGCGCGCTCCCTCCCAGGAATGTATAGAACACGCTCGGCCCGTTATCGACGGCACATCCAGGCTGCGGGTTGAAGCCATGATCATGTGTGAGCATGTGTGTATGTTTGTGTGGGTGTTTGTGTGTGTGTGTGTGTGTGTGTGTGTGTGTGGTGGAGGGTGTGTGTGTGGTTGCAGAAGAGCCATCGTCGCTACAACGAGAGGGTAATTTAAGGGCAGCGGGGACGGGGACAGTGCCTGAGGCGTGGAGGTGCCTCCGGTGGTGTTGGACCTCGGGTCGGGCGGCACACGGCAGAGGTGGTACTGGGTAGCAGGGTACGCCCGCTGGAGCCCTGCGTCGCTCGGCCAGCACAGCCAGCGGGGAATAAACTACCTCTTTGTCTCGCTGGAGCGGAGACTAGAGTGACGTATTCCCTCCCTCCCTCTATCCATCCTCCTCCTCCTCACCCAACCCCCTCAACACACACACACACACACACACACACACACACACACGGCACCAATGGATCCTCACAAAGATATCCACCCTCCCCCCACCCTCCCCACCTCCACTTCACGTATACAGTACCACCACACCCACACGCACACACACACACACACAACTCCCCTCCACACACACAACCGCAGCCGGGCTATGTTTATACAAGTGGTGTTGGCTCTCTTGGCCTTGTAGAACCACCCACCCCCCCACACACACACACACACTGCACCCTGTGTGTGTGTGTGTGTGTGTGGGTGGGTGGGTGTGTATGCATATTGCTGTGTGTTTGTGTTTGTGCATATTGCTGTGTGTATTTGCATATCACTGTGTGTGTGTGTTCAGTCTGATACAGCACGTAGGCTCCTTTAAGGGGTTAATGTACAGCCACAACAAAGAGGGGGACGGGTGGGGGTGGGGGTGTTAGGAGGTGAGTGGGCTGTGAGGGTGAAGGGGAGGCTTGGGTGGGGGGGGTTTAGCTCGGCTCCCCTCGTTTGTCCCCGCCCAGGAATTCTTCATAGAAGAGGCTGTTTACAACCTGAGCGCGAGCAGAGACAGGAGTCCCTGAGTTCATTGCAAGCCAAGGGGAGGGGGTGAGCAGGGGGGCGTGGCCCGCCTCTCTGATTGGCTGGGGAGGAAGGAGAAGGGAGAGGCGGACACGGGTTGGTGGGTTCTATGTGCGTGTGGGTGCGCGTTCGTTTGTGTGTGTGTACGTGCGTGTGAGAGCGCTCGTGCATGTGTCAGCACGTGTATGTGTGAGAGAGAGCGCTCGTGCACATGTTAGCGTCTGTTGTGTGTGTGTGTGTGTGTGTGTGTGTGTGTGTGTGTGTGTGTGTGTGTGTGTGTGTGTGTGTGTGTGTGTGTGTGTGTGTGTGTGTGTGTGTGTATGTGTGTGTGTGTGTGGTATATCATCACAAGAGACCGGAGAGGAAAATCGTACAGGAAGAAGACAATGAGAAAATATGTTGGAATCGTTTTTTCCTTTTTTTGTATTTTTGTCCGTTGGGTTCTCAACATATTTTCTCTTTTCTTTGTCTCTCCCAAAAACGCTTTATTTTTGCCTATGAGTGGGAACGGCTGAATTGGCAGCAGTCGTTGCCATGTTTAGATTGTAATTTAACATTTGTTTACCCAATTAATATTCGTATAATGGTTGGATGTTTTGTGTTATTTCGAAAGTTAGTTTGTGGCAGTGACATGCAGAGAAAGAGCATTTGTTCAAAATGAAACAGAGTGAAATAAATCAAACTATTAATTAGCAATTTGGCATTATTAAAACATTGATTTCGATACACACGTCGATTAATAGGCTACATATTGACATGGCGATAGACAGTCGTTTTAGCATAGCGCTCACGCCCATCAATGATTTGTTAACTCATTAATCGTATGTTCGCAGTTGGTTGTTGCATGCATCAAGCATGAGTTGACGTCGTGCACAACCATTTGTTTTTAGACTTTCTTCCTATTCAATAACAGCTTCCTATGGGCCTACTCTCCCGCTTGTTTACGTTACAGCGGCCTACTTACAGGGATATGTTACTCATAAAAAAACCGAGCGTGCCAGTCAGTAATGCAGACTTAAGTCGTGTGTTGTTTATATCCTGAAATGAACCCTGTCAACCAGCCCGATCCTTATTACAGTATTTCCACTAGTCCCGTTCTTTGTGCGCACGCCCGTCCCACTCTGCGCATGGGGTGCGCGCTCTTGGCAACGGCAGCGAGACGCGTGCATAGTGTCTCTCGGTTCCGCCTGCTCGCGCCGCTCCAACCTTTCCCCCAGTTCCAGCGCGCCGGGTTCAGCGGGTTTACTCTGACACCACTGACTCCTGCGGCACGCCCCCCAACAGCCACGCACCCCGATGTGACCAATGGGAGTACGATCACGTACTGATCACGCAGCGCCCTTCCCCCGATTGGCCCGAATCCGCTACACCTTTGTTTTTGATTGGTAACATGTTACCACCCGCCAGACTGCTCTGAATTTTGTTTCTGTGTTTTTTTTCCCCTCTCTCGTCGCCTCGTTTGATTCACTCAGCTGAAGCCAGTCTCCGCTATTGGAAGAGGCTCGCGGCTTATTATTGACCAGCCTCTTCTGTAGTTTGTATTAATACCTCTGTATGCCCACTTTTACGGCGCAAAGTAGCCTTCTACACCATTTAGGTCCTGTGAGGTAAGTGGATTAAACTGACTATTTTGTACGTTTTGTGTTCACTCTATATTGAATTAAGTTGTAAGCGGTGATAGCAGAGATGCTGGCTGTTTTAATCCAAACAGTGATGCATAATTGGCAAACTATACAGAGACAGTGAAATATGTTTCTAGACGCGCTTTTTAAAACGAAAACTGTATTTTTGGGTTGGTGCTGCCAGTTTATTTAAGGTCACATATTTATTGCACCAAACTGGAGATCAGCGGGGGGAATCACAGCGTTACTATCAAGTCCAAACAGTTGCATCACTGCATTGAAACACTGTGTTAAAGTTGGTTTGTAGAATACGGTTTTGAAGAATCAACGTAAAATGGGTTCCTCAATATGCGGATACAAGTTTTACTATGATATGGTTGTGTAATGTAAGAGTAATGACAAGTGTTGTAGATTGCTTCACATGCCAGAAACCAAAACTGCTTGCTGACATTTTATAATGTGTTTCGTTGATCGCATGAATAAGGAAAATAATAATATTTTTTATGCAATATATGGTATTTCTATTGGTATAGATGGATACAATATCTGGTAATTGGTCTGTTGTTTCTCCTATTTAGGTATGGCTTCATTAACACAATTGGCATCAGCATTGTTTAATCGCGATAGAGATGGATGTGTTGTAGAACAGATTGACTTTGTTTTCCCAACTACTTCCTGGTGCGAGCTTCTGCGCTCGTGCGCCAGTCTATGCATGTTAATTGTGTGCGCGTGTGTGTGAGTGTTCGTGCCTTCCTAGGTGTGTGTGTGTGTGTGTGTGTGTGTGTGTGTGTGTGTGTGTGTGTGTGTGTGTGTGTGTGTGTGTGTGTGTGTGTGTGTGTGTGTGTGTGTGTGTGTGTGTGTGTGTGTGTGTGTGTGTGTGTGTGAGGTACGGGAGGCGGTTTCGGTGATCTGGCACGCAGCTTTCGTGTCTATTCTTGGGTGATGGGAGGTTCCCTCTCCCACCAAGTCCAACGCTATGCGAGACGCTGGGTGTACCCGCGGTCTCATGGCACTACTGCAGTAAGGGCCCCTCTCGAGGTCTCCCTCTGGCTCTCTCTCCCGCCCCCCCCTATCTGGGCTTCGCCCCGTACAGCTGAGTATTCACCAGATGCCAGCCAACTTAACGGTGTGTGGAGTCTGAAAGCTTTTGTTCCCCTCACACGCCCCGGCCGCTGCTGCTGCTGCTTACCAGGGACTTTACCTCAGATAGCCTTTCCTCAATCCCACCCACCCCTCCCTCTATAGCCCAGCCCAGCACGGTTGTTTATTGGCATCCACGAGTCTGGACCAACCACCGATGCCGTCACTGCAATAAAATGTCATCCCCTCCTCCCTCCCAATCACCCCCCCCCCCCCCCCCCCCATAAGGCTATTACATGGGAGTATACGAAAGTTAGTTCTTCTTTTCCTCTCCCCCCCTGTCTCTCGCTCCTTGAACAGGCAGTGGTATATGACCAGGTGCAGTTAAGCTGCATGCTTAACAGGGGTGGTTATTGTGTGGATAGGAGAACAGTTCAGCTGGGTGTGTGTGAACAACAGGAGTCCTGAAGGCTTGGCCGTCACCCTGATGGTGGAGTGGGCTACGGTACACAATGTACTTTCATGACATTTAATAGGTGGCTCCCGATTGGTACCTCACATAATCCCAGATCAATATCCGGTGTGAGTAGATTTGTGTCTTTATGGGCTTTCAAGCTTCGGAAACCCGTAGTAAGCCATTGTTTGCCTCCCTCTATCATTCCGTGTCCTCAAATGAACCAGAATCAAAACAGTGTGGAGGGAATGTAGAGGGCTTTGTTCGGGCTGTCTGCTGCCATCTGCAGCCAGACATTGGGGATTTCTCTCTGAGTGAGGAAATGGCTGCTCGTGTTTTTTAATAAGTCAAATAAGTTGTTTCAGCTGTTGAGGTCCGGACTCTTTGTTTTTTTAGTTTTTTTTTTTTTATAAAGGGTTGTTGTTTTCTTTGGGCGGATTGTATGACGACAGGGATTTGGATCTACCTCCACTGACACAGTGGTGCAGTGGAAGTCACCTGGTTCTGGGTTCAGGTGGTGGGCCGGCTCCTGGGGCGGTTCTGTGTGGAGTTGGCGTGGTTGCTCTCTGTGTTCACAAACTTTCCCCCTTGGGAATTGTGGTTTCCTTTTTTTTTTCTTCGCCAAAGTCCTGCCTGTTAGGGTACTCAGCAGGATCTGAATCTGACCCTCGGTGGAGGCCTTCCCTGTGTAAACAAAGGGAGGGTAGCCGAGTGGCTAGGGTGTTTCACTCCCAGCTTAAACAAGTCCTGGGTTCGAACCCCCAATGTCCTAAGCAGGACGCCCCCTTGAACAAGATGACCCCCTACCTACTCCTTGATGACATGCATCTGAAAAAAGTCCTTTAAACATGTCGACGATTACAGAATAGTGAAGGAATAGATATAGTAAAGGAAAGAATCCTCCTCCAATCAGATTGGGCGCTAACGTGTGATGTCATCCCGTGTCCCCTCCAGGCTGATCTGATGCACCAGCGTGCCGTTCTGACCATGGAGCAGGCCCGGTGGGTGGCCCGGCCCACCGGCTGCAGCGGCACCGTGGAGTACCACGACCTGGAGGCGGCCGAGGCCCTGGTCAGCATGAGTTTCTGGGGTCAAGGGTCACACAAGCCACGCCCGCTGACCCCAACCTCAGACTCGTGCGACTCCATCCATCTGCAGCCGGAAGTGGCAGACACTCCAAAAGACCTTGTCGCACTTTCCACCCTGGTAAGGGAAAATCCCTTTCATAGAGCCACCAGGCACTTTCAATTCATGCATATGAATGGCACCCCCTCTGGTGCAACAGGGGACGCTACAGTAGCCTTGTTTCTGATTGGATCAAATGTGTAATTTAGACTGATCCAATCAGGAACGGCAAGTACTTAACCTCTTGTTTGTTATCCCCCTGGATTGATTTGAGTGTTTTGGTGCCATAGGAACCTATAATCACACTCTGTGTATCTTCTGTGTCATTCTCTCTTCTAGTGCATGACTCCGCCTCACAGTCCGAGCTTCTCCGAGACCTCCACCACAACCACAACCACTATCCTCAATACCACCACCACCTCCTGCTCCTCTGTGAGCAGTACCGGTGCCAGACCAGTGCTGCCCAGGCCCCGGGTCTCCTCCCGCCCCCTCCATCGCACAAGCCTCCCCCAGCCTGGTCTCGTCCGGGGGCCTTGTCCCGTTGGCACCCTGACATCGGAGCCCTTTGAGTTGGGTTCAGCGGAGGGGCCGGCGATGACCCCTGGAAGGGCCATGGTCACCAGCGTCATCAGACACACCGCAGATCGCTCCTTGCCCAGCCACAGCACGACCCCGGCCTCCTCACCCTGCCAGCAGCCGGGGGGCCCCACACAGCGGACCCTCTGCCCCACGGGGCCCGCCCCACAACAACAGCTCCAGATCTTCCAGATCAAAGAGGATACTGCCGGGGGTCCGTGCGCCATGGACACCTCAGACAGCTCTCTTCCTTCGTCTCCCGAGAGCCCCTCCTCCACCTCCTCCTCAGTGGTTTCCCTGGTTCACTCGCCCCCTGCAGCATCTTCCTACCAACCCTCCCCCTCCCCCCCAGCTGCACTCCCCAGTTCCCCGGTCCTGTGCCAGGTGTACCCAGTGAGGGGCAGGTCTGGGATGATCTCGGCGTTTGTCCAGGCTCCGGTGCAGGTCCAATCCCCGGGGGGGCCCAAGCCCATCCTGCCCCAGTCGTCTCCCTCCTTCTCTCAGCAGCTCCTGGTGGGCTCTTCGGTCACCCAGGGCACCGTGATGTTCGTGGTGCCCCAGAGCTCAGTGTCGCAGGCCCCCCAGGGCGCACAGCAGGTCATGACCCTGGGCAACACCAAGCTCCTCCCCCTGGCGCCCGCTCCTGTTTACATGGCGACGGGGCAGAACGGCGGCCCGTCGCAGGCCGACTTTTCCCGCCGGCGGAACTACGTGTGTAACTTCCCCGGGTGCAAGAAGACGTACTTCAAGAGTTCCCACCTCAAGGCTCACCTCCGAACCCACACTGGTGAGTGGCCTCGCAACACATTTCCATGTACTATTATTTTATTTATACTATTATTTATTTATTGTTTACCTACGACAATCAATTTAAGTGATAAAAAACATATATTTTTCATAAGAACTCAGTCAATCATTGTGGTACATTTTTAATAAAGTTCAAAGGCTTCAACTGTTATTTTTAGCTAGCATATTAAAAGGCAACCAATTTAAAATGTGTATTGATCCCTGTGTTGGCTCCTTGAGGAGTGTGTCTTTATTATCATATTGTTAATGATGACGTGTTTCTTCTACAGGTGAAAAACCCTTCAGCTGCCACTGGGAGGGCTGCGACAAAAAGTTTGCACGTTCCGACGAACTCTCCCGGCACCGGCGGACGCACACCGGCGAGAAGAAGTTTGTGTGCAACGTGTGCGAGCGGCGCTTCATGCGCAGCGACCACCTGACGAAACACGCCCGTCGCCACATCACCACCAAGAGGGCGTCGTCGTGGCCAACTGAAACACGGGACCTCAACAAAATGCCGCTGCCCAAGACCCAGGCCAGGACCTCTCCACATCCTGTCGGTGTGCTGGTGCCCAGCCCGAATTAACTCAAAAACCATATAAAGACTATAAGGTGATCAGGTGGGGGATACTGGTAAAGATCCACCCGGGCCTGGCTGTTGTCTGTAAATCTTTTCCAGCTGTATCCGTCAGCTATAGGACCCAGCCACCCATTGGCCCGTACTTTTTTAATAACTGAAATAACTGATATCACAACTGGCAGTTGAAGGATCAGGAATGGGAAAAGTTGTTGGGACGGCGGGAAGGCAGTTTAGCTTGCTCAGGACATTTTTTTTCCTCACCAACCACATGGAGAACAAGGACACATACAGACCAGGCTGCTAGGAGTCATGGACAATTCACAGACAAAACTGACATTGCACTGGATTTTTTTGTATTATGCTTGTTTTGTACTCTTTACATACAGGTAATCATGTTTACTCAATGTTTATATGTCATGTTTAGCAAATGTATGCACTCTTGTTTTTGCCAAAGCCTCTGTATTGTGCTTTTATTAGCCAATTGTTTTTATTTGTTTTGCTATTGTAAATAATGTACATGTATTGATATCTATATGAATGTTATGTGTATTCCATTCTGCATTTATTGATAGTACATTAATTATTTTATTGATATTTTAAAAATATCAGTGGACAGTATTCCTCACTGTGATACTACCTACCATCTTGCTTTATACAATATTATTTAATAAACTTTTGTTTAAAAGTGCTGTTTTTGATAGTTTAATTTGGCCTATAGTGTCGCCAGTAAGAAAATACCTCATATTAAATGTTATTCTTAATAACATCTTTTATCAAAATAATCCCATTTCTGAACACTTGCCTGTAAGCAATGTTAAAGAATATGGCTTTTGTAATAAAATGCACCACTAAATCTTTCTTGTTCTTGAGTCACTCTTTTTAACTTTATATCAATGTCCTCATCAATCAAACTTTATTTATAGCAGGCTTTTCATGCAAAACAGCAATGGTAAGTGCTTAACAAGAGGAATGACATCTAGAAATAGCTATAGTTAATAGTTAGAATATAAGTAAATATATCTGAATCAAAGATATAGGATTTGAGAGCAACAATATAACCAAGAAAATAACACATTATTTGATTAGAGAAAACTGTTGTAATACAATGGTAGCCTTGTGTTTTAAGATAATTAAGATTTAAAAAAAAATCGGTAAAATATATTTACCGATTATATACTGCCTCTAAATTCTAATTGTTCGGTCCAGGCTTATCGACAATTTGAAGAGCAGCCTCCAGCCTCGCTGGTCTTGCCACACCACCCAGTAACAAAGCTCAACGAATGGCATTCCAGCGTTGAGGGGGTGTGACCAATGGGATGCGACGACGATGAGCTGGAAACCAGATCTGATCACGTCAACGGCTGACTAGGCACCCGCCCATTTGCCTTACTGACCGACATTCAACTAGACTTCTCTGATTCAACCACGAAAAAAGAATTGGCGCTGTATCGCCATGTAGGCCTAATACTTACATCCTTTGCTACAGCACCGCTTAGCGGCTGAAAACGATAACGCAGTATATTTACACGAATGGCTCAGTTGGAAAATAAAAATTCACATGATTCTTTTTTCTAAAAATGTAATTGCATGTAATAGTTATTCAATATCCTACTCAAACGCATACAATATATGTTCCTTGATTGATAAAAACAAAAAATCCATTAGGCCTACGGGAAAACATTCTAAAACAATACATTTAATTTGAAAGTTAGTTATAAAAGCCTTTGGAAAGAGATGACGCACGTTAGACAGAATAATTATTACCAGGATATTAAGCCCAACACACAATAGCCACACTAAAAGTTTCGTATCTTGTTTTACCTGCAAAGCAAAAGGCCTAAATGAAACCCAGTTCAGCAGACTAAAATGCAGTTCTTTGTTAAAATCAAACTCTGCGGTCGTCATCTGTTCGAAGCGCGCTTTAAAATGCGCTATCAATTATATGTGTAGGCTATAGCACTACTTAACAGTGCCTCACATCAAAACACTTTACACTTTAAAACAATAATAATTTTTTGATAACGTCATCGTGAAAAGGTTTTTTTGCATGTTGCATTGCTCCTCCTGGCCACTGGGTGTCCCCTCCTCTCTCTCCAGACACAAAGAAGCGCGCTTCAGACCCCGGAACTAGAATAGGACTGGAGCGAACACAATAACAGTTGCTAGGCCTACTAAATAACACCTTAAGGGGCTAATTGTTAGGCTGATATAGTTTATATCTGACCAGCGTGACAGAATAACCCAATCGCTTGTATTCAAACGTAAAATGCAAGGGAAAATTGATCATTCGACGATGGCTTTATAAAGAAACTGCAAGCTATCGTCTTAACAGTGACATACGTGACTTGGCTTCTATAGAAAATGGCAAATTCGTATTGAAATAAGGTCTCAGATGTTAATATATGATGTGGATTAAATGTTGTTCGATGTGATGAGACGTCAAGCAAATAAAAGGCACAGTAATGCGACATCTAAAGAGCGCAACGGCGGGAAAAGCATTCTTTGGGTGGTACGAGTCCCGTTGCAAATACCACGATTAAGACATGTCAATGCCCATCAACATACGTTTATTTTTATGTTGGATGCGTGGAACAGTCTACCTGATGTCGTGGCAATTGCACCCTAGGCTAGATTGGTTTTGGGCTGACCAAGAAGTAAAATTCAACTTCAAATAACCACTAAATACCATGTTCGGCCAAAGCATCCAGTTAACAGATCTGGACATAGGTCTCATAGACCTGCGCCCAGAATCTACATAAGTAACATAAGGCATAAGGTAAGGTTATTTAGTGACCATTATGAAATAACTACCAGCTATTTAGGCAAATGAAAAACGATGGTATTTAACGAATAGGTTAACGAATGCTGCAATTTCTCTAACTGTTGTCACATTATACGAAGGTGGTCCAGTTGAGGTCTTTTATATTATCTTTTGTTTTATTGTCTACATTGAAAGACTTGCATAAGTGCGCGTTTTACAGTTTCGTAACCCATTTTTCCGGTTGTGTAACTACTCGGCGCTAACAAAGCATTTGAATCTCCCGCGATATATGCTTGCACGAAAGGCTTTAAACGAACCTGATTGGCTTAGATGGGCAGGACCCTGGTCGTCATTGCGTTAGCGCCAAGCTCCCTATAAAGAGGGACACAGAAGCCGGGAGTTGTGTTCGTTCATTCCTCTGCCTGCTTGCGTGTGTAGATACATAGCATTTTTTTAGTTTAAGAGTTTTAACCTTTTGTTTTCTCATTTTTATATTTATAGTCAACAAGTCAGTCCTACAAACTAGTAACCATGCTTTCCGCACGCTCTCACCTTTCCAAGAAGGACGAAAATATTATGTCCTCCGGGATGAACACAATTTCTCTACAGGACAAGGAAAACACGGTAAGCTCCAATACTGCCTATGAAACCCGTAAAAGTAATGGTGATAAGCAAAACTCTTCAGCTTAAAAGTAATCGGAAATGGAGCCTGACTCCTGACCTTTACAAAAGGCATGTTTGGTTAAAGACTTTCGTTGTGTTTGCATTTTCAGCCCCCAAGCCTGAACAGCACCCGCGTCCTGGCGTCCAGAACCGCGCGTAAAATATTTGACGATGCTGAGGTGAGTCTTGTTTCTTAAATAATCCCAATCTATAACTATCCGTGTTTAGTAACTTCTACGTTTACATTATATTCACCTTTCGAGCTTTTAACCGCTCATATTTCGTGTTTGCCATAAATCCGGCGCGAAGTCTTAACAATGCACAGCTGTAAACAATGGTAATGTGACCTATTGTATACATCGCACTTTAAAACAAGTATACATGTCAACTTGAGTTTTACAATATTCTATGCGATTAAGTATGATTAAGTGTATACTGGTTTAATGGTGACCGCAAAGTATCTTAACTCATCTTTCTGTGCGCTTATAGCCCAAGAAGTCGGTGAAGAGTAACGCAGATGAGCCTCTCCTGAGGGATAACCCCAGGCGCTTCGTCATTTTCCCCATCCAGTACCATGACATCTGGCAAATGTACAAGAAAGCGGAGGCCTCTTTCTGGACGGCCGAAGAGGTAACTTATGCATGCGGTACACATGGCGTTTATTACATGTGTTGTGTGTAAATAATACAACCGATTTTATTATAATCATCTACAATACTTACCGGTAGGCCTACGAATGTTTTATTCCAGGTCGATCTGTCGAAGGACCTGCAGCACTGGGAGTCGCTGAAGGACGAGGAGAAGTACTTTGTTTCCCACGTCCTGGCCTTTTTCGCGGCAAGCGATGGCATCGTCAATGAGAACTTGGTAAGCCACGCAACATTTAAATTAAAGATAAAAATTCATAACTCTTAGTCCACTGTTATAAAATAAGGCAGCTAAGAAACAATGCGTTTGTGTGCGGGTCTGACCGATTTGTCTATTTTGGGACCACTAGGTGGAGCGCTTCAGCCAGGAAGTTCAGGTGACTGAAGCTCGCTGCTTCTACGGTTTCCAGATAGCCATGGAGAACATCCACTCTGAGATGTACAGCCTGCTCATAGATACCTACATCAAGGACTCCACTCAGAGGTGGGTTGTAACAAATGTTAATTTGTAATGTCCATTACATTACGCTACCTGTATCTAAAAGCAACTTTCTCTCAGGGAGTACCTGTTCAATGCTATTGAGACACTACCCTGTGTCAAGAGGAAGGCAGACTGGGCCCTGAACTGGATTGGAAACAAGGAGGCAGAGTTTGGTAAGCATCGATTTCTTGACACTACTCATTGCGCAGCACTTAAGGTATGGCTGCTGGACCACAGTACTGATCACTTTTGTTCGTCTAGGTGAGCGAGTGGTCGCTTTTGCTGCTGTGGAAGGAATCTTCTTCTCTGGCTCCTTCGCTTCCATCTTCTGGCTGAAGAAGAGGGGACTTATGCCCGGGCTGACCTTCTCCAATGAACTCATCAGCAGGGACGAGGTGAGGACCTTATTTGCATTGGATATCTTGTAGGAAGAGCCTCATCGTATGATGAGGGAACCATATTGGTGTATATTTTAGCTGTAATGCTTGCAAAAGAGCATGAAACTCCAGTCAAACTGGCTGATTCAGCTTCTCCAAAGCACAAGGAAATTCTTCAGCCAACTCAAGATGGTTTTGTAAATGTTATACTTTTTTTCTATGTTTTCTCAGGGACTTCACTGCGACTTTGCCTGCTTGATGTTCAAACATCTGGTGAACAAGCCTTCGGAAAAGACGGTTGCCAACCTCATCATGGATGCAGTAGCTATTGAGCAGGTTTGTTTGTTGGAAAATACATGAAAGAAATCGTGACCAGGTCAAAGGCTTTGCCGTGATGAGACGCGCAGGGGTACGGACCCCAGCCAGTAATGGGGGCTGGGTGCTGGCCTGGGTCCTCTGTCGGCGGGCATGTGGCTTACTGGCAGGGGAGGGGTCAGCACGATACAGACGCTGGTCTGAGCAAAGCTGGGTCAAAGAACTTCATTCTGCTAAATGTTTGTTTAATCACAACATTCAATTTTGAACATGGCATGTCCCATCATTTGACTTGAATAATAAAATGCTCCCTTATCACAAACTAATACCAATTATGTTTTCAGGAGTTCCTGACCGTGGCCCTGCCAGTGAAGCTGATTGGGATGAACTGTGACATGATGAAGCAGTACATTGAGTTTGTGGCGGACAGACTGATGTTGGAGCTTGGATTCAACAAGGTAAAGAGTCTCCTCATGTGTTCAGAAGTTGTTAACCCTGCAACATATACCCCTAGTTGGCAGGTCTTTCTGAATTAACATGTCAGAAAAACAGGCGCAATAGGTCCGATGTTCAATGTCGGCATAGGCTAGTGACAAGGGAGAAGGCTTTGCCGTGATGAGACGCGCAGGGGTACGGACCCCAGCCAGTAATGGGGGCTGGGTGCTGGCCTGGGTCCTCTGTCGGCGGGCATGTGGCTTACTGGCAGGGGAGGGGTCAGCACGATACAGACGCTGGTCTGAGCAATGCCGGGTCAAAGAACTACTGTTTGTGGTGGTTAATTAGACATTTTCAAACAGTGCTAAACTTTAGTTGAATGTATTGACATAAGCAAGTGTGGGTATATGTAAACCTAATAGCTTGTGGTTTAACTGTTGCCGTCTTTGTCACTCAGATCTACAAGGTGGAGAACCCCTTCGACTTCATGGAGAACATCTCCCTGGAGGGGAAGACCAATTTCTTCGAGAAGCGTGTGGGAGAGTACCAGAGGATGGGAGTCATGTCGGGTGCCACAGACAACACATTCAGACTCGACGCTGACTTCTAGAAAGCCCTGCAACAGAAATACTGACACTTAATGTGGGAGAGTCTTGGGTCCCACTATACTTGAAATGGCACCCATAACATCAGTTATGTTGGTGCCCTTTATGTGGTGTACTTTTTGAGCTCATGCAAGCTGTGGTTGTATGACATGAGCTCTTGGGGTGGAAGGTAGTCGTGGTGCCTTGAACTCTATATTTTACAGACCGGACCTCATGGCTGTAGCATGTCAACTTGCCCTCTTGCCACTTGCAGTTTCTACCCATAATGCTCCCCATTGCAAACTAGTTTTAAAGATGAATTAACTTGTGTTACTTTAGTGTGTTTTATTTTTTTTAAGTTGTTAAGTCTTACTGTACAGTTATATATTTATAAATAAAGTTTTTGAAATTGTAACTTCTGCATGGTTGTCTTTTTAACTCATGGTACTAATGTGATACTATGCCACTAGTTAAGTTTGGGTGTGGTGGCATAGGCACTACCCTCAGAAGTTAAAATGCCCACTTTCTAGTCCATGACACTGGCTGGCTCCATGGGCCCACAGAGACCAGTTTCATTACACTCGTAATGTGTGCTGAGTAATCAATTCTGGGCTTGATAGGTTTGATTAAAAATGTTACTCAAATTTGTCAAATTAATGTTTCACTATTTTTTTTAATGTCCCAAAAGACAATCTGAATAGTACAGAAGAGCATTAGGGCCACACACAAATCCATTAAGTTCTGACTTTAATCTCAGGATTCTGATTTTAAAGTCAGAATTCTGAGATTAAAATAAGAACTCCATTTTTTTTTCCCCTTGTGAATCCGTATTCTTCCGTATATAATGATCGCTGTCAAGTAAAGTGGATTTTTTTCATGTCTTTGGTATCACTCCGCTCTATCTCTCTCTATAATAAAGCTGAAAAAATCTTAACAAAAAAGAAGAGCCGTGTAAAATTTAAATGAGATCGAATTTACTCGAACCTGATTGGCTGAGGCGGTAAAATAGGGGCACAGTCAGAAACCGAGATAGCTACATTCCTTTGCTTTCTACCGTTTGTCACCGTGTGTCACCGTACAAGCTTACAAAGCAAAATAGTAAAGCGTTTTAAACTTTTGTAATCTTATTTCTTTATATTTATTGTCAACAAGTCAGTCTTACAAACTAGTAACCAATATATGCTTGCCGCAGGCTCTCCACTTTCAAAGAAGGACGAAAATATTATTTCAACCGGGATGAACACCATTTCGCTACAGGACAAGGAAAACACGGTAAGCTCCAATACTCTATGAAACCCGTAAAAGTAATGATTAGCAAAATGTACAGCCATTCCCTCAATCACGTTAACTCGAGCTGAAAATTATTCTGAAATGGAGCTTGACTACTGACCTTTACAAAAGGCATAACCTGTAAAAGGCATTAGGCATATTTGGTTAAAGACCTTCGTTGCGTTTGTGTATTTGCATTTTCAGCCCACATGTCTGAACAGCACCCGCGTCCTGGCGTCCAGAAACGCGCGTCAAATATTTGACTATGCTGAGGTGAGTCTTTTTTCTTAAACAATCTCTATCTATAACTATCCATGTTTAGTAACGTGTACACCAGATTCACTTTTTTTGAGTCATTTTTTTAAATTTCGCCAATGTGTTGAGGTTGATAGAAAAATTGGATAATAGAAAAAATAGAAAATCGGAAAGGTTTTGTTTCTGAATGCGTCTCTCGGCTGCCCGGAATGCCAAACCCCTCCCCTCCCTGAATGATCAGTGGCTGCGCACAGATAACGCAGGGGACTTGTGAATAATCTGCCTTTTATAACCTTTTGGTTAAAAAACAAAAAAAGTTGTTTTATTAAAAACACTTGATGCCTGAACCTATTGTCTGTTGATACTTATTTACATTTACTATGACCTGTTATTGTATTGCTATGACCTCAAATTAATCAAGTATCTAATCCTGTACTCTGAACATACGTTGCTATGGAGAATAAACTATTTTTCTGGTAAATCACACACTCATCTATCTCTCTAATGGGTCTACTAATCTCTACTGAGTTGGTGCAAAGATAACACATTTATTGTCAAGTATACAAACATGCATGCATGATCATTTATAGTTTAATGATGGAAGTTCAGCACCAGTGTACATAGTTAAATATGAAGATGAGATGCCGGGTGAGACTAGGCATATCGTTAGGCCATAGGAGGGTTCACTTGCAGCATTGGGCCATAGTGATTATAATGAATATAGCATGGACATCACTAACAATTGCAATATTAATTTGGCAATTTCAAGTGTGTCATCATTCGTGTAGTTTGTGCTGGCTGCCCATTATCTGCTTATAGTATAGAGCACACACACACACACCTGCACAAAATTAGCTGCGTGAAAGCATAAACATTTGCACATTGAAAGGTAATGCAACGAGTCCCCTGCGTTTTCTGTGCACAGCCACTGATCATTCAGGGAGGGGTTTGGCTTCCCCGGCAGCAGAGAGACGCATTCAGAAACAGAATCTTTCAGATTTTCTATTTTTTCTATTATCCAATTTCTATCAACCGCAACACATTTGCAAAATTAAAAAAATGACAAAAAAATCTTATTTCCGTATTTACTCGATGAACAAAAAACAGAATATTAGGAAATTTAACTCAATATTCCAATTTTCATTTTTATGTTTTGAAATTGAAAATTAAACTGATAAGCGTTACACAGACCATTGTATTCAACACTCTTTAAATCATCAAAATACTTGACAGTATTTTTTGCAACAATCATAAACTATGCTAGATAGGGATGTCCGGTAAAAGTCTCCAGTGCCCCAGTAAAATTCTAATGCCGCTCTCGTTGGAACCGGCATTCAAAAGCGCATCTCCCTGCCTGCTTAACTGTGCGTTCACACCAAAATAGACAATTTTCGCCTGTTCGCGCGAAGCTGCGTATGTTGTCGCGCGAATCAGCGAAATCTGTCGCTGTGCTTAATGTGTGCTTATTGTGTGCACTGAAACGTATCGCGGGGCGAATTTTGTCGCAGAGCGTTTTGCCTGCCAACGGTCATTCATGCCAATTCATTCTCATCAACCATGGCCGAGATGTGTGTCTGTACCTGTTGTGGAAGAGGGAGAGACGTCGGAATGCCCGTCGTTTATGGGTTAATAATATAATCCGGAGGCGCACACCGCTTTGTGCCGTGATATTATATATATAGTATATATTATATTATATAGATATTTATATATTATATATATTATATCATATAATATTATATATAGAGCTCCGGGAGTCGCAAACGACAACAATCACTTTCTCCTCCTCAAGCTGCGGTTCACTGCGGAGTGCAGGGAACGGTTGGTCCATGGCGATGTATATTAACAGGGGGACACATGCATATTATGAACACAAGTCGACAACGATAATCTATACAATACTGGTAACAAACGATGTTTGTTAATATCAGCCGCATATCATTAAATTGACCCACAGTTGCGGCCGGTACCGAACGGTTAGCCCACCCGGCTGAACGGTGATTGGCTGTTTTACGTTACTTCACCCAGGGAGTGAACTGATTGGCTGTTACGTGACGTCACCCAGGGAGTGAACGCTGATTGGCTGTTTTACGTTACTTCACCCACGTTACCCACAGGGAGTGAACGCTGATTGGCTGTCTCACCACGAGTGCCGCGAAAGAAGTTGAAATATTTCAACTTCTGCGAAATCTGTCGCTCATTCGCGCAACAAAATCCACGTGAACGCGCCCGCCCGTCTTGGGGAAAACTGTCGCCCTGTCAATCAAATCTTGTCGCGGGTCCCGGCGACAAAAAGTTTCGCCCGATACGCGTCTCTACGTTCACTTAACATTGAAACGTGTCGCGGGGCGAAGTGCGGTGTGAACACAACTGTGTGTTCAACCGTTCAGTGAACCGCAGCTTGGAGGAGAAAGTGATTGTTGCCGTTTGCGACTCCCGGAGCTCTATATCTATATATAATATATAAATATCTATATCATATAATATATACGATATATATAATATCACGGCACAAAGCGGTGTGCGCCTCCGGATTATATTATTAACTCATAAACGACGGGCATTCCGACGTCTCTCCCTCTTCCACAACAGGTACAGACACATCTCGGCCATGGTTGATTGAATTGGCATGAATGACCGTTGGCAGGCAAAACGCTCCGCGACAAAATTCGCCCCGTGACACGTTTCTGTGCACACATTAAGCACAGCGACAGATTTCGCTGAGTCGCGCGACAACATACGCAGCTTCGCGCGAACAGGCGAAAATTGTGTCTTTTGGTGTGAACACACAGTTAGTCTTCACTCGAGGCTGTCACTTACCAGCCAATGAAAAAAAAAAGGGAAAAAGAAAAACGGAAAAAAGAAAGGGGCCATAATAGCCAATCAGGAAATAGCACATCTGTATCTGGGTAACATATAACGCAATAACCAATGAAAATCGTTGATTCTTCCGAGTGTTTCGGTGTATACACACACACACACACACACAGTGGAAACCGCTCGCTGGAGCTCGCCACATAACTTTGAGCACAGGGTAAGTCATCCCCTGTTTTAATGTTAAAACTAGGGGTGTGAACGGTTACAAAAAATTGTAAACGGTTACACGACCCCTTTTTTTTCGTGTACACGGTTAACCGTTTTTTTTTTTTTTTTTTTTAAGTGGACCGCAGTCGCGCTATTGAGAATGAGGAGTCACGTGATTTTTGGGAAGGGGAGGGGAGGGGTTTGAGCCCGTCCGCCATGATGGCATCCACGGCTATCGGTTGCCAGGGGCAACGTTGTCAGAGCGGCATAGAGACATGAGGAAATACGCAACATAGAGACGCAGGAGACATTACGAGATAGAAATAAATGGAGAAGAATAAGGCGAAGGAAAAGGGTCCTAGTGAAAATGCAGAGAACACAAGAAGACATTAGAAACCATTATAGTCAATGTAGCTATTGCTATTCCACTGGATACGGCAGCGGCACGGAACCAAACTGGTGTCGTGCCAGAAGTTGATTTTTGCCAGAAACTGATTTCCGGTCCGCGGGAGCGCGCACGGTCTGTTAAAGTTGTGTTTCTGCCTCAAAATGGCTTGATATCACTCAGCAAAGTAATACTGACAAGATTTGATGTCAACCAGTGCTTGAATAATGTGTAAAGGGCCATTACAGGGCCATTACAATGTAAAAATCAGAGGACCGGAAATCAGTTTCTGGCAAAAATCAACTTCTGGCACAACGTGCCAGAAGTTGATTTTTGCCAGAAACTGATTTCCGGTCCGCGGGAGCGCGCACTGTCTGTTAAAGTTGTGTTTCTGCCTCAAAATGGCTTGATATCACTCAGCAAAGTAATACTGACAAGATTTGATGTCAACCAGTGCTTGAATAATGTGTAAAGGGCCATTACAATGTAAAAATCAGCGGACCGGAAATCAGTTTCTGGCAAAAATCAACTTCTGGCACGACACCGGCACTACTTTGTTTTAAGTTGACGGTTCGCAGCCGTGTCTCACAACACTTGCACAGCCATTCAGTTTATGATGTTTATTCATTAATTGCGCCGCGGCCGAACTGACGCGGATATTCTCTGATATTATGTAAGCATAAGCACCGCGGAAACCACTGCCGTCAAAAGACGCTGATCCATCTTCACTGTTGACGAGTTGCTCTAGTTCTACCTCCACGGCCCTGCAGCGGGCGATTATCGGACAAGATTGTCCGTGTGTGGTGTTCCGTCTTGTGTTCGAATCTCATGTATTTGAATTTACGATCGGAGAGCAAGAAATGGGCTGAGATTCTCTTTATGTGTGTGGTGTACATCCGACTCAAAAATCACATAAGACTAAAAAATCTTGTAGTGTGGGACAACTGCGTTGTCCATTTAGGGAACCTGACAAACTGTAACCCACATTGAAGCAGTTTTTAACGCAGCAGTTATTTCCAGGCATTGTTAAAACAGTACAGAATTTCAACAACCTCCTCTGCTAGCAGCTACCGTGTCAACAATAACGCAAAGCTCAGCTGCACTCGGAGGGGCGTACCTTCCAACATGGCGGAAAGGGGGGGGGGAGTGAAACTTACGTGTTACATGACGTAATGCACGGTGGTCAGTTACCCAACATTTATCATGTGCATTTCTTAGCGCATTAACGTTGTCAAAGTGGAACATTTGTAGCTTTATTAATCTCTAAATAAATAGTACATGTTAATTTTGATTTTGATTTTTTTTTTTTTTTTTCGGTTTTCGTTTACTGATTTTTCCTAAACGGTTATGATTTACTAACCGGTTACACGTGTACACGTGTACCCGATCACACCCCTAGTTAAAACAAATTCACAACTTGTTTGACAGAAAAAATGACAAGTTAATCGCTGTTATAGAATGTTGCCAACATAATTAGCATCTGTTTTTCCAATGCTTTTAGCGTCATTGTAGCTTAAGTGTACCAGCTTGCGATCTCTCCCTCACACACACACACACACACACACACACACACACACACACACACACACACACACACACCATGCGTAGGCTATGTACACATGCAGACAATTAATACTTTATACGTATACTGTAGAGAGAGTCCTATAAAGTATATTGTTTGTGAAGCTGTCCTACTGTAAAACTAATCAGCCTTCTGAAAAACTATTAAGAGATGGACATCAGAAGATTCTTACAGAACAAAGGCAGAGGTAGAGGAACAGTGAGGAGAGATGAGGAGGAGGACGAGGGAGGTATGATAATTGCCCACATTAACGGTAACATTAACATTTATGCTGGTAATAGACAGTGCTGTCAATGGTAAAAATATACACAGAATCAGGGTAGCCTATATATCACTAAAAGTCAGTATTAAGGCTTTAGTATTTACACTACAAAGAACTGCAGTATTGCCAGGATGACTATAGGACCCTTGCCTGGGAGGGAAGTATATCTCAATTTTGTCTAAAAATAAGCTTAGGAAAGCCTATTAAATTCATGCAGTGAGTATACTTATACCTATGCGTTTGGATGTTGCTGGATAGTGGCTGCTACAACAAGTGAGGGACAGTGCTGGAGGAGGAGGAGAAGGAGCAGGAAGAGGAGCAGGAGGAGGAGAAGGAGGAGGAGGAGGAGAAGAAGGTCGAAGAGAAGGAGGAGAGAGAGGAGAAAGGCTAAGAGTGCAGGCTGGGCAGTCCAGGACCAGGCAGGGGGAAGAAGAGGAGGAGGAGAGAGACAGGCAAGAAACAGATGACGACATGATGGGGGCTAGACGTAAAACTATTCAGAATAGGGGGGAGGATGTCTGTGACCTAGGGGAGCCCTTTAGCCCAAGCCTTTGCATGAAGTCATTGCCTCAATATTATCAGCAAATTAGGATGTAGGCTATGGATCTGCTTGAATTTAGGTGTTGGCCATCCCCAAAATGCACCAGAATACAGGAAATCACATCAAACAGGGGGAGGACCCGCAGACCCCCCTGACCCCTTATGCAACAACTACTGGGGGCCCTTTTGTGCTAAAGTTCTTAATCCTTCCCTGTCCATAGCCGTTTATTTCAGATTGCTCGCATATTAAAAGAATATTGTTAAAAATGGATTGGGAGTTGGGGGCCTGTGCCCCAGCAAAGCTCTTGGTCTAGAAACGCCCCTGTTCTGTAGGCTCCTCCCGTTTTGCCAGTACTGTGGTACGACTGATAGCGTATGGTTTAGGAAGAGGGAGTTTTTCACAAATCCAGCGCTCCTTTCTCATGCCTGGCTGTGATGTAGTCACGTAACTTTCAGAAGCAGCATGTTAGTAAACAAACATGGCGTCGGTAGTGTGGGACTTTTTCAGTTTCGGAGGAAAACAGTTCGCTTGCTATTTGTAACAAATGCAATGCAGAAGTTCCACAAGGAGGGAAAAGGGTAACAAGCTATAACACAGCCAACCTAATAAGTCACCTGATACATCACCACCGCTACGATGGTTTGTTAAAAGCCTACGAGGACGCGCAAGCAGCTAAAGCTGCTGCGAATCCAGAGCCAGCTGCAAAGGAACCGGCGGGGCTTGTACCTATTGACAAGGCGTTTGCAAAATTAAAGAAGTTTGACAGAGATGACCCAAGGGCTCAAGCGATCTCTAACTTGATCACAGAAATGATGGCACTTGACGACCAGCCCTTTTCCCTTGTCGTTTCCGCGGTGCTTATGCTTACATAATATCAGAGAATATCCGCGTCAGTTCGGCCGCAGCGCAATTAATGAATAAAGATCATAAACATCATAAACTGAATGGCTGTACAAGTGTTCTGAGACATGGCTGCGAACCGGCAACTTTCAAAAAAAGTACCGTTTTGGTGACGGTTCCGTGCCGCTGCCGTATCCAGTGGAATAGCCTATTGACTACAATGGTTTCTAATGTCTTCGGCGAACGTTTTTATTGCCGTGCCGCTTCCGTGACGGTTCTGGTGGAAATTGCCCTTCACTCAACATTCCGAAAATATCTATCATGTTGGATATGTTGCGTATTTCCTCACCTGTCTCTATGCCGCTCTGACAACGTTGCCCCTGGCAACCGATAGCCGTGGATGCCATCATGGCGGACGGTCTCAAACCCCTCCCCAAAAATCTAGTGACTTCTCATTCTCTATAGCGTCAAATGTTTTATCTGCTGACAAAGCACAATACCTGTTGGTTTTTAGTTCACTCATTGTTCAGGGAAACACATTGTTAATGACATTGACGGATTGTGAATTTTGTGATTGACTCAAATTGTATATTTATTATTAAATAAATATGGTCACTTTATTTGAAGAGTCAAAACTGTTTGTTTTGCTCATAGTAGTAATGCTCATGTCATGATAAATCTGGTTAGGTCAAAACTACAGGAATATATATTTTAAAAATAATTATCGGTTATTGATATCGGTATCGACCTTGAGGAGCAGAAAGTTATCGATATCTATATCGGGTTCAAAAAATCAATATCGTCCACCCCTAATGCTAGATGTATACTTGTGTAGTTAATAACCACTTAATGGTGTAGTATCCTTACAGCAATGTATCTTGACTCGTATATCCTTTGTTTGCTTATAGTCTAAAAAGTCGGAGAAGTGTAACGCAGAGGAGCCTCTCCTGAGGGATAACCCCCGGCGCTTCGTCATTTTCCCCATCCAGTACCATGACATCTGGCAAATGTACAAGAAAGCGGAGGCCTCTTTCTGGACGGCCGAAGAGGTAACTCATGCGTGTGGTACTACCAGATTTTATGGTGCCATTTATTATAATGGGGCGGGCATGTTTCTAGTTGGACTTAACCTCGTTCTGAACGTTTCCGTCAATGATGGCCTAAACAATAATTGCGGAACTAATGTTTTATTCCAGGTCGATCTGACGAAGGACCTGCAGCACTGGGAGTCGCTGAAGGACGAGGAGAAGTACTTTGTCTCCCACGTCCTGGCCTTCTTCGCGGCAAGCGACGGCATAGTCAATGAGAACTTGGTAAGCCACGCAACATTAAAATGAACAATAAACTTCATAACTCATTGTCCATTGTTTAAACCTAAGCCAGCAACGAAACATTGAGTTTGTGTGTGGGTCTGACCGATTTGTCTCTATTTTGGGACCACTAGGTGGAGCGCTTCAGCCAGGAAGTTCAGGTGACTGAAGCTCGCTGCTTCTACGGTTTCCAGATAGCCATGGAGAACATCCACTCTGAGATGTACAGCCTGCTCATAGATACCTACATCAAGGACTCCACTCAGAGGTGGGTTGTAACAAATGTTAATTTGTAATGTCCATTACATTACGCTACCTGTATCTAAAAGCAACTTTCTCTCAGGGAGTACCTGTTCAATGCTATTGAGACACTACCCTGTGTCAAGAGGAAGGCAGACTGGGCCCTGAACTGGATTGGAAACAAGGAGGCAGAGTTTGGTAAGCATCGATTTCTTGACACTACTCATTGCGCAGCACTTAAGGTATGGCTGCTGGACCACAGTACTGATCACTTTTGTTCGTCTAGGTGAGCGAGTGGTCGCTTTTGCTGCTGTGGAAGGAATCTTCTTCTCTGGCTCCTTCGCTTCCATCTTCTGGCTGAAGAAGAGGGGACTTATGCCCGGTCTGACCTTCTCCAATGAACTCATCAGCAGGGACGAGGTGAGGACCTCACTTGCATTGGATATCTTGTAGGAAGAGCCTTCGGGCTACTCATATGATGAGGTAGGCATAGTGTGTTTGTGTGTGTGTGTGTGTGTGTGTGTATATTTTTGCTGTAATGCTTGCACAACAACATGACACTTCAGCCAACTCAAGATAGTATTGTAAATGTTTTCATTTATTCCCAGGGACTTCACTGTGACTTCGCCTGCTTGATGTTCAAACATCTGGTGAACAAGCCTTCGGAAAAGACGGTTGCCAACCTCATCATGGATGCAGTAGCTATTGAGCAGGTTTGTTTGATGGAAAATATGCGATAAAAGGAAACACTATGGTCTGACGTTAAACATCTGCATAGGCTCGTGACCAGTGTTGGGGAAGTTACTTTTAAAAGTGTTAGTGTTTGCTCGTTACTCGTTAGTTCTTAAAAAAGTCCCTTACTTTACTTAGTTACCTTCTATGGAAAGTAACTCGTTACCGTTACTCGTTACATTTAAGTTAACTTTTATGTTGCTTATTTTCAATCAGTTCGAAATAATGTGAATACCTCCATCCAGTGGCGGTTTTGGTCTGTTGACATCACATTTTGGATGATGGTTGTGGGCGGCGATTCTAGCTACGTCTCATGCAATGTTGGGGCAGGGCAGCTCAGCGATCGCGTTCCTTCGTATGTTTATCACATAACCCTGCAGGCTTCAATAAGGATTTCAATCCGCGCTAAAAGTGGATCCCCCGTTCCCCCCCTTGTCCGTTCCATTTGGGAGATGCAGAGGTGAACTGTC
Organism: Micromesistius poutassou; assembly: GCF_964030765.1. Taxonomy (NCBI): domain Eukaryota; kingdom Metazoa; phylum Chordata; class Actinopteri; order Gadiformes; family Gadidae; genus Micromesistius; species Micromesistius poutassou. The sequence continues at coordinate 6,552,981 of NC_140289.1, forward strand.
CCCCACGCCCCCTCCCCTTTCCCCTTCTCACACAGCTTCTGTGCACGGCACCTCCTCAGCAAGCAGGGGCCCCTGCAGCCGGAGAGGGCGCCAATATGCCAATTCCCCACACAGTGATATGATAGATAATAGAAAACTGCTTCGCTGCGCGGATGATTTTTTTTTTGCTTGTGTGCTCGTGCCACCCCCAATGTGACATAAAATAATGCCCGCTTCGCCCGTGCCTAAAACCCCCACTGCCTCCATCCCTCAAAAGTTACCATTGGTTGCTCTGTTGCGCTTGCCATGATGACTGACTGCTCTCTGCATGCTATTGCTAGTACCAGCCTCAGTGTGGAATGAGCGCCCGCGACTATTGCACAAGCACGCAGCTGAGGCAGTGTCGCTGTCAAATCTGACCCTGGGAAAAGTAACGTTGTGCCCAACTGAAAAAGGAACTACGTTTCGTTACCATATTTTCAGTAGTAACGCGTTACACTACTTTTAGCCGGAAAAAAGTAGTTACGTTACTGTAACGCGTTACAAAGTAACAAGTTACACACAACACTGCTCGTGACCAGGACGAAGGCTTTGCCGTGATGAGACGCGCAGGGGTATGGACCTCAGCCAGTAATGGGGGCTGGGTGCTGGCCTGGGTCCTCTGTCGGCGGGCATGTGGCTTACTGGCAGGGGAGGGGTCAGCACGATACAGACGCTGGTCTGAGCAAAGCTGGGTCAAAGAACTTCATTCTGCTAAATGTTTGTTTAATCACAACATTCAATTTTGAATGTGGCATGTCCAAGTCATTTGACTTGAATAATAAAATGCTCCCTTATCACAAACTAATACCAATTATGTTTTCAGGAGTTCCTGACCGTGGCCCTGCCAGTGAAGCTGATTGGGATGAACTGTGACATGATGAAGCAGTACATTGAGTTTGTGGCGGACAGACTGATGTTAGAGCTTGGATTCAACAAGGTAAAGAGTCTCCTCATGTGTTCAGAGGTCATTAGTGGCCCGTGGTGTATGTTAATCCTGCCACATATTCTGCTAGTTATCAAGTCTTTCTCATTTAACATGTCAGAAAAAAGGCACCATTACTCTTGTGGTTCAGGGGATCTAGCTGTCATACAACTACCATGTGCAACCTGATGACCTGTATCTGACCTGTATCTGAAACTGTAAACAGTTTGGTGCAACAATCACCGGTTAAAACACAACCAACTTGAATCAATTGGTAGACGAGTCATCCCAAAATTCACGCAACTGGTCTGACGTTAAATGTCTGCATAGGCTAGTGACAAGGGAGAAGGCTTTGCCGTGATGAGACGCGCAGGGGTACGGACCCCAGCCAGTAATGGGGGCTGGGTGCTGGCCTGGGTCCTCTGTCGGCGGGCATGTGGCTTACTGGCAGGGGAGGGGTCAGCACGATACAGACGCTGGTCTGAGCAACGCCGGGTCAAAGTACTACTGAACATGTGTCCAATGTAAAGAGTTTCTGGTTGATTTTCAAACAGTGCTAAACTTTAGCTAGGTATTGACATAAGCAAATGTGTCACGTAAACTTGTGGTTTAACCGTTGCCGTTTTTGTCACTCAGATCTACAAGGTGGAGAACCCCTTCGACTTCATGGAGAACATCTCCCTGGAGGGGAAGACCAATTTCTTCGAGAAGCGTGTGGGAGAGTACCAGAGGATGGGAGTCATGTCGGGCACCAAAGACAACACATTCAGACTTGACGCTGACTTCTAGAAAGCCCCGCAACAGAAATACTGACACTTAATGTCAGTAACGTCTAGGGGTGGACGATATTGATTTTTTGAACCTGATATCGATATAGATAACTTTCTGCTCCTCAAGGTCGATACCGATATCAATAACCGATAATATATATAGTATTATAGTAGTATTACAGTAGTATAAAATGTATATTGCTGTAGTTTTGACCTAACCAGATTTATCATGACATGAGCATTACTACTATGAGCAAAACAAACAGTTTTGACTCAAATAAAGTGACCATATTTATTTAATAATAAATATAGACCTTATTCTATAAACGTCACCGCGTTCGCGGCGGCCATATTGTTGACATAGTTGACATTCCTAACATAGGCTCTACGCGACAAACTGAGGATTTGAGCCAGCGAAGGAGAGATTTATGGCTGGCTAGAATTAATAGGCGAGACTTCAGCCGACTACTCATAGCGAAGTCTGTTCCCAACATTTCACCACAGGTAACGAGAGAGTTACCTGTGGTAGTAGTTAGAGTTAGATCGGGAGCGTAAACTATGTTCCCCGGTCGCGTTTTTCGTAGGTGGAATCCGGAAAAGGTTCCGCCTCAAGCGCTAGGATTGGACAGACAGCCTGTCAGGCAAACTCACACGCTGACTCCTAACCCTAACCATAACCATAACCGTAACCCTCATCCTAACCCTAACCATAACCGTAACCCAATATTCATTCTTCCGGATTCCACCTACGATAAACACCGGTCACATACAAAGCGGGGAACATAGGGATGACCCCGTTAGATCGGTCTAGCACACAGTCTATACATTATTTTATCACAGGGAGTAAGTTGTAACGTTACGATGGATGGTTTCCATTTGATAACGTGCGAACGAAGCCATAATATTGATAACTCAGAACGACAGCTCACTTCACTCAGTTCAGACAACTCACTCTAAATCATGTCATGTCAACAAAATGGCCGCGGCGACGTAAAAAGGGGCGTGCGAATACCCTCTATACAATTTGAGTCAATCACAAAATTCACAATCCGTCAATGTCATTAACAATGTGTTTCCCTGAACAATGAGTGAACTAAAAACCAACAGGTATTGTGCTTTGTCAGCAGATAAAACATTTGACGCTATTGAGAATGAGGAGTCACGTGATTTTTGGGGAGGGGAGGGGTTTGATCCCGTCCGCCATGATGGCATCCACGGCTATCGGTTGCCAGGGGCAACCATAGTCTATGGGGGCAACGTTGTCAGAGCGGCATAGAGACAGATGAGGAAATACGCAACATATCCAACATGATAGATATTTTCGGAATGTTGAGTGAAGGGCAATTTCCACCAGAACCGTCACGGAAGTGGCACGGCAATAAAAACGTTCACCGAAGACATTAGAAACCATTATAGTCAATAGGCTATTCCACTGGATACGGCAGCGGCACGGAACCAAACCGGGCACTACTTTTTTCAACTGTTGCCGGTTCGCAGCCGTGTCTCAAAACAGCCATTCAGTTTATGATCTTTATGATCTTTATTCATTAATTGCGCCGCGGCCGAACTGACGCGGATATTCTCTGATATTATGTAAGCATAAGCACCGCGGAAACCACTGCTGTCAAAAGACAGGAGACTGGAGGAGGAGGTCTTGGTCCATGAAACAACTATTACTTGGCATTTATAGGACAGCACGCCTCAAAAATTAAATAAACGACGAGGGAAAAGGGTTGGTCGTCAAGTGCCATAATCTCTGTGATCAAGTCAGAGATCGCTTGAGCCCTTGGGTCATCTCTGTCAAACTTCTTCAATTTTGCAAACGCCTCGTCAATAGGTACAAGCCCCGCCGGTTCCTTTGCAGCTGGCTCTGGATTCGCAGCAGCTTGCGCGTCCTCGTAGGCTTTTAACAAACCATCGTAGCGGTGGTGATGTATCAGATGACTTATTAGGTTGGCTGTGTTATAGCTTGTTACCCTTTCCCTCCTCGTGGAAACCTGCATTGCATTTGTTAAAAATAGCAAGCGAACTGTTTTCCTCCGAAACTGAAAAAGTCCCACACTACCGACGCCATGTTTGTTTACTAACATGCTGCTTCTGAAAGTTACGTGACTACGTCACAGCCAGGCATGAGAAAGGGAGCGCTGGATTTGTGAAAAACTCCCTCTTCCTAAACCATACGCTATCAGTCGTACCACAGTACTCTCAAAACGGGAGGAGCCTACAGAAATCCACCCACACCGCATTTTTTAAACAAAAAATATATTGTATTATCGGAGCTATCAATAATTTTATCGGGTTTATCGGGATGACGTCATAATTGCTGATAATTATCGGACATCCCTAGTAACGTCACTTAATGTTTTTCTAAGATGGCGGCGCGTGTAGATGCAGTCACTCTCCCTGTTAGGATATGTCTTGTCACTTTATCGGTTCACCATGGGATAGTGGGAAACGTCTTCTCGATTGCTTTGTATGTCTAACCCTGACTTTGACTAATGTGGGAAAGTCTTGGGTCCCACTGTACTTGAAATGGTGCCCATAACATCAGTTATGTTGGTGCCCTTTATGTGGTGTACTTTGAGCTCATGTTGTATGACACGAACGGCTACTATTCGGGAGAGGCAAGCCAGTCGTGTTATGGCAAGCCGAATTGTCATTTATCAACTAAGTTTGACTATCCGGAATTAACATTGTAGATATCAACAACTTCTTTCTGACTAGTCGTAATTACATTTTGAATAGTTGGAATTTTAATTCAAGATATCTGTAATGTAATTGTGACTAGTCGAAACGACAGATAAAGATATCTGCAATTCAGTTTCGCCTAGTCAAAAAGAACATTTTGGATATCCACAACTACATTCCTCCTATCCACAATTGTCATTTCAGATATCCACAAAGACATTCCTCCTAGGAGAAATGACGTCTTTTTTGCCATTCATGTCTATGGGGTTTCTCATTACAGATATCTACAATTCAATTGAGGATATCCACTATGTGAATTACGGATATCTGCAACTGAATTGTAGATATCTGTAATTCCAGTTTGAGATATCTACAATTTGATTCTGACTATCCCTAACTCCAGTTTGAGATATCTACAACGTCGTTTTGACTAGTCATAACTCCAGTTAGAGATATCTACAACTTAATTTTGCCTAGTCAAAACTTCATTTAAGATATCTGAAAAGGGACATGTAGATATCTTGAATTGAGGTGAATTAAAGATATCTTGAACTTGAATTATGACTAGTCAGAATCAAATTGTCAACAATTTGAAGTGCCCACTTTCTAGTCCCAAGTCACTGGCTGGCTCCTTGGGCCCACAGGGGACCAGTTTCATTACACTAGCAATGTGTTCCGGAAATATCCCAACATTATCAACAAAAAACCCTAATTCCATATTTCTGAGTCATATCTGAGTCAAATTCTAGGCCTCTAAGTTAAATTGTATGTACAGGCATGCAAACTAGTCACCTTTCGGCGAAATTCGCCGAGTTTTTTTTTAAACAAAATTGGCCACTTGTGTGATTCATGGAGATCCATTGTGAAAACATTGGGGGTGGGGGGGGGGGGTCTAGACGATAACTAAATTAAAAAACGAGACGAAAATGTAAGCGGGACGATTTGGGAAGCGATCCAATCAGAACTAAGCTCTTTATGTGGGGAAGTACTAGCCTGGCTATTGCCAGACCAAGTAGTAGTAGTAGATTGCATGTGCAGGGCGAATTCCAATTGCCGGCAGATGGGGGTGGGGCTACCCAGTCTAGGGAAGTACTGATTGTCCCGCCCGGCAGGTCAACTAGCAGGCGCTTGCTGCGTCGCAAGCAAGTGTCCCTTTGTAAACAGTTTGGCGCAACAATCACCGGTTAAAACACAACCAACTTGAAGTCATTGGTAGACGAGTCATCCCAAAATTCACGCAAAGATAAGCATCCTTAAACAGTTTTTTCTTTCAAGCTAATGTTATGTGTGTTTTTCGCTAAAATTGGAATACAATACAAGCTGAAAGAAACCACTGTCCTGTGACGGTACCGGAGCTCTGTGCTGTCGACACCACAGCGGGGCACAGAAACACAGGATTCACTGTGGTTTCTGTGACATGAGAAACACTAAAAATGAATACTAATGATTTATAAAGAAAGCTATCTTAGTGGGATAGCCACGGTTACATACAGTAATGTTCTTATGACGGGAGAAAGGAGCAGAAATATAGTATAGAGACAACTTGGAGCTGTGTGTGCGCGTATGTTTGAGTGAGAGACAAGAGTGAATGAGAGACAGAAAAATCGGACCCCCTCCATTCTACCTCACAGGTACAGAAGGCCTCCGACAAGGATGGGCCACTGAGTGCAAATAAAGCTAGTGCATCCCAAAACAACAACAGACCAAGGAGGACGCGTAAAAAATAATGATTAAAAAATAAACTCCGGGGAGTTAAAAAAATAAAAATATTTTAAAAAAATTATATATTAAAAATTATATTAAAAAATTATTTAAAAAAAAATAAAATAAAATTTGGACCTGCGCGCATCTTTTTTTTTGATCTGGTCCAAAAGGTCAAAAAAAAAAGATGCGCGCAGGTCCAATAAAAAAGATGCACGCGCAGGTCTAAAAAAAGAGATGTGCGCAGGTCAAATATAATTTATAAAAAAATTTTTTATATACATTTATTTATAATTTTTTTTAATATACATCTTTTTTTTTTTTTTTTTAAACTCCCTGGAGTATAACCCTGGAACCCCCTAGTGGGTCTGTGTTGTCCTTGGCTCACGCATCATTCTCACCTTTTTCACCCCAAACCAGTTTGCATGCCGTATGTAGCCACCATCCAATGAATGCCTCACTTAAACAAAAGACCATCTGATTGGTTAATGCGCCTGCAGTCTACGTACACGGAAGTAAACAAACCCTTTCTATCTTGCGGGTCAGTCAAGATGTCTACGACTAATGCTAAACAGACTATATTGAATCCGGTAAGCTACTCGTAATAAGTAAAAATCGAAGTCTCTGTAAACGAGGGACTATTTTGAAAAGTTGTGTTTATGAATCAATGAAGTAGCTACGTCTATAACCGGAGTTGTGAAAGTGGATATATTTTTCACCTACACTTGATATCCCCCCATATTTGACAATTTTAGATTAAATGCGAATTTTCTCAACAGGCAATCCCTTTCGCTGGGACTATTCTTGGAGGTCTGCTTCCGGGGGAGATGCTGCTCATCCAAGGCAGGGTCCCCAGTAACTCCGAGAGGTAAAATTGCATCGATGGAGATATGTATGTGGTAGTGGATAACGAATGTCCGCCACATGATTGCTCCTACGGTACGCTATTAATCATGGGGAAAAATAAAACATGCTGTAAATTAAAAGGTGAATTCCTACACACGACCCCAATGGGACTCGGGATTGGGGAACGGTCGCAGCATAGAACCAAAGGCCCCATATGGTCCAGTACCCTGAAAAGTACCTTGGACGGGCCCATGAGTGCCTTACAAATAGGTTTGCAGGGGTGGGGTCAAAACGATTGAGAAGCCCTGGATTAGATATTGAGCTACATCATCTGATCGGGTAGACCTCACAAACGTCCACATGGGCAGTCAACAACTATCTGCCTTTATATACCTCCATGAAATGAATCTCTTACAATCAAATAAATTTGTTCATTGACATATCTTTTATCTCATATCATATACAGGATCTCACAAAAGTGAGTACACCCCTCACATTTTTGTAAATATTTTTATTAAATCTATTCATGGGACAACACTGAAGAAATTACACTTTACATACATACAATGTAAGTACAATGATACAATGTAAAGCAGTCAGTGTACAGCTTGTATAACAGTGTAAATGTACTATCCCCTCAAAATAACTCAACACACAGCCATTAATGTCTAAACTGCTGACACCAAAAGTGAGTACACCTCTAAGCGAAAATGTTTGGGCCCAAAATGTCAATATTTTGTGTGGCCACCATTATTTTCCAGCACTGCCTTAACCCTCTTGGGCATGGAGTTCACCAGAGCTTCACAGGTTGCCACTGGAATCCTCTTCCACTCGTCCATGACGACATCATAGAGCTGATGGATGTTAGAGACCTTGCACTCCTCCACCTTCCGTTTTTAGGATGCTCAATAGGGTTTAGGTCTGGAGACATGCTCAGCCAGTCCATCACCTTTACCCTCAGCTTCTTTTGGAAGGCTGTGGTCATCTCGGAGGTGTGTTTGGGGCCATTATCATGCTGGAATACTGCCAGTTTCCAAAGGGAGGGGATGAGATACTGTATGAAAGAAAAATCACGAAACCTGAAACCCCTGAAATAAAAACCTTGATATAACAAAGATCACCAATACATGAAGGCCAGGTGTGTCCAACCAGCAACTGTTCTCCAGGTTCCAGGTGGACTTCCAGTGTGGGAGCAGTGTGAAGCCCAGGGCGGATGTAGCCTTCCACTTCAACCCCCGGTTCAAGAAGAAGGCCCTGGGCATCGTGTGCAACAGCCTGCAGAAAGAGCGCTGGGGCAAGGAGGAGATCCACCAGCAGATGCCCTTCAGCCCCGGGGAGGTGTTTGAGATCATCATCCTGGTGCAAAAGGAAGTGTTTAAGGTGCGTTTTGAATAAGGCACTATGAAATGGCCAATTCCCGTTCGCCCCTGTGAACCCAGAATAAAGCAACAAAGTAGGAAAATAACCCAAGTGAACCCTCTGTTTAAGCTCAAAATCGAACACTGAGATTAAGAAATAAATGTCTTTGGGCCGAGACTCTGAGGAAGCTCTGAAAATTGAAAATTATTAGCTCTAAAATCTCCAGCAAATTCAGATTTTTTGTATTATTTATTTTATATACATGAAAAAGAATGTGTGTGAGTCTTGGATCTGGAGCCTTGGCTGCCATCTTTGTCTATGAAGTCACATGATGACATGAGTGTCCCATGACTTGACGTCCCTGTGCGTGTCCCCTTACAGGTGGCGGTGAACGGGAATCATCTGCTGGAGTACACTCAGAGGGTGGACCTCGACCAGGTGGACACTCTGGGCATATCGGGCACAGTCAGCGTTCAAGCCATCGCTTTCTTCCCCGCTGAAGTATGTATAAACTCAGCATGTTCACCCTGTTCTCATTAGCTTTAGCAGGTTTGTTTTGGGACAGGACATTCATATATATATTTTTCGGGTTGGTGTGTATGTTTGGGGGGAGGAGGTGCAGCATGAAGTCTGTGATTGTTTCTTCTATTTTCCTTCGAGAACTTTATTGATCAAAGAGCTGTGTTTCTATAGTCAGCATTTTGAAGTTGTTCCGAAGAGCTAGTTCAGCTCAGCTAAAGTGGCTTGTGCATTAAAAAAAAGTGAGGCACTCCTTTCTGCTTTCTCTCCTTTCTTTCTCCTATGATGTAAACATTTAATTTACCATCAAACCTTTTTATGTCCAGTGACTTCTGTTCCTGGGTTTAGCAAAGAAATGAATACATGGGAAAATGCTGGTGCAATAGTTATTAATAGATATTCAAACGGGACCACTGTGTTAAAGTTGGATTGTTGCTGAACCCCCCCTTTCTTTAGACTGCAGCTGCAAAGCCCTCTCTAGTCCACAGAGACACCAAACCTCACGTAAGATGGTGGCACTCCCATGCCACTTCAGCATGTTTGCGTTCTTCTTGCATGCCTTTCCTGTATGCAGCATTCAAATCTAGCGTTGGCTGTATTTATTTCAGAGTACACACCATTAAACCGTAGCCGCTGAATTTTCTTTTGGAGAAATTGTAACCAAAATGATATCAGTTTAAAAAAATGGATATACTGTACATTCACAAACTAACAACATTATTATTTTTTTTTTCTTTCTGAGGTATACCTTCAGATAAAACATAAAGAAAATTTAACATTTGCTTACCGGTTTGATGTCTTCTACTCAAACATGACTCTTATTGTGGTGATTCTTCTGTTTGTCTGACAGGCGCTGCTGAAGTCCCCAGACGATCTGGTAGGTTGTGTGGATGTTGAGGGGTAAAGAGTTTGGGGGTGTGGTCGAGGGACTTCTCTGATAATGTCACACATTATCAGAGAGACAGTGATTTGTTGATGGCCAAACATGATACAGAAACACCAGAAGCTAATATTGTGTTGCTTCATCAGGCATGTTACATGTTTTTAAATACAATATTGTTTTTGTCTTCCAGAGTCTTCCTTTCCGTGGACAGATGGAGAAGGGTTTGAGTCCCGGACAAACCATTACAATCAAAGGAAAGACCAGTCTCTACCCACACAGGTATGCATATGTCCACAACTGGCACTGTTTTCTTTAGCATTGGACTATTCTGTTTATCTTTCTGCCCCCAAAAAGTATTAACAAAGTACCAAAAGGTAGAATAAGTGGCGTAAATTTGATAACTCAAGCAGGACTTGAGTTTGAGAGTACTCAAGTACTGTACATACTGTACATACTTTATTTCATTGAGCAGACTTTTTAATCCAAAGGGACACACCCCTGAGACGTCTAACGCTTAAACCATGAGATCAATATTAGAATATCCACAAATAAATCCAGAAAGTACCGGAGAGAGTGCAGAGAATACAACCAAAAGTAACTCCCTCTTCCGTCATGCGACCATCTGAGTTTCCCGGGTGTTGCCCACCGTTGTGTGTTCCATCCCTCCTCCTTCTAGCTTCAGTGTGAACCTGCGGGTCTCCAACGGCAGCGACATCGCCCTCCACCTCAACCCACGGCTGAAGGCGGGCGCGTTGGTCAGGAACTCCTTCCTGTCGGACTGCTGGGGCGACGAGGAACTGGAGCTGGACTCCGCCTTCCCCTTCGTTGCCGATCAGTACTTTGAGGTAAACGTTTGTTTTTATGTTCGACGTGCGCTGTGTGGCGGGGTAGGATATTTGTTAAGTGGCTCAGGGTGTTTGATAGGGGATGCGGGGAAATCGATTCACATCGGAGTCACCGTTCTCATCTTCTACGATTCTGGATCCATTCAAATGGCAAAAAAATGGCAAAAAATTATTTTTTACTAAAAAGTAAAACATTTTATTAAAATCGTCTTACCAACGATTTTAACCAGTATCAGAGGTTTCAAACAATTTAATTAGATTGCGAAAACACAGGGAAAAAATTACATAACGTTCCATCTAGACGTTAGATGCAAACTATGTGTCAAAGCATGTGAATGGATCTCTTATTAGCTATGTTTTTTATTACTTCCTGGTATAATAACGTTGATTATGAAATTGAAAGGGGGCTTTGTCTTAGTAGGTTTATTTTGGGACAGGACATTCATTGATATTTTTATAGGGTTGGTCTGTATGTTTGGGGGGAGAAGGAGGGGTAGTACAGCATAAAGTCTAGTTGTCAATGTTTTTGAATACTTCCTGGTATATGGTGATTACAAAATTAAAGGGGTCTTTGTCTTTTAGGTTTATTTTGGGACAGGACATTCATCTTTGTCTTTATTCATAAAATGGATGTCATGTAGGCCTGTTTGTAGCACCTGCAACAAACGCTATATTCGGGAGAAAATACCAGATGTGGTTAAGTCAGTTTCATATTCAATAAAAAAAATACTTTAAGACAAAGAATGTGGTTGGCCATAATAAATGTATCATACATTTGAAACTAACTTGGCTTTGGTGCAGAGACGAGTGCACTACTACACATGACTACATTGTAGCTGGTGTTACTGTTCATGTTACCTCATGTAGACTCAGACGCACGTAGACGCACTCAGTGTGTGGGACAGGGTTTTAATTACTTGGCTGGTCATCACTGCTGATGGATTGTGATCCGATCACAGGGCGAGCCAGGCCATCTCCGCGTCCGTCCTTGTGCGTCGGTTGTCATTACAACGATAAGGCAAGACTATACGTCTGATATGACAAAGATTGTACTTGGCAGATGCTGATGTTGGATTTAAGAGAATACTTACTAATTAGGAGAGAAAATAAAAATGGCCATCTGTTTCCTAGCTAAGCCATATCCTGGGGTCGCCACCGTCTAGATATATCATCCTCTCTATCTGGTGGCAATATATCATCCTCTCTATCCGAAAGGCAACTTCCTCTAAAGCTCACATGATTATGTTTTCATGGAAACTGAGCTGGGGTTCGTTTCCCAAAAGCATAGCTGCTAACTTCCTTAGCAACCTACCTCTTAGGGACTCAACAGTTAATAGGAAAGTGTTCCCCAAAACCATTTCACTTACATAGTAAGCTCATAGTATGGAGTAAGTTATTAAACTCCATAGTACTAGCAAGGTAAGGCTTCCTGACTGTTTCCAACAACATAGTCTGGCTGAGTCCTTATTACCCACATGGTAAAGAGGCAAATTATTTACAACGGCTCTTGGGCTGTTGTAGGTCCATATTAGGCCACATGCTTCCTGGATATTCCTGGTCACATGACTGATTTTCAGTCTTCTTTGTCTTTTTTTTACCCAATTAGCATTCTGAGTTAGTGCAGTACCACCTCCAAATGTTAGGGTGTGGAACATCACTGGACATTTAATGGCTCACAAATATTTTCTTTAACAACCCTGTTACTTTTACATATGTAATAAGATTCTGGGCAGTGGGTTTTAGAGAAGTGAATTCAGTGATGGCCAACAATTTAAAATAAAATTAAAACTGCGCGCAGTGATGAACGGGACCTCGCGCCGGCTTGCAGCCGCCACTACGAGGTCCCGTTCATCACTGCGCGCAGTTTTAAAAAAAAATCGCGCCGGCTTGCGGCCGCGTCACGTGCCGTCGTAACATGTGTGCTGGCAAGATGTGCACATGTTAGGACCGCACGTGACGCAGCCGCAAGCCGGCACGAGGTCCCGTTCATCACTGCGCGCAGTTTTAAAAAAGCGCAGTTTTAAAAAAAATTCGCAAATATATGTAATCTGTAGAAGCAGAGGTGCCCTGTGGTGTCCTACTGATTGTTTTGACATTAACATGTAAGACCACATTTAACTGAATTACATGTTGTAACAACTTTAACTAACATTATTAACCCTACATCAATGATCCGATGAATTCCCTAGTTGGAGTTAGTTGAAATACAAGGCGAAAAAGTGAAAGAATTCCATTCAAAATGGCCAACTTTGACAGCACGCCACGGCCATGCCCTTCAATGTACAGTCACAAATAACACGGCGTTGGTTGAGCACCATGTTTTGACTGTACTGACTAATTGTGAAGCAGATCCGATAAATACCCTAGGAGGAGTTTGTTCAAATACAAGGGGAAAAAAGCGAAAATAAGACCACGGAATTCAAAACGGCCAACTTTGATGGCACGCCACGGCCACGCCCTTCAACGTAGAATCACAAATAGCACGATTTTGGTTCAGCACCACTTCATGACTGTACTGACCAATTGTGAAGCAGATCCGATAAATTCCCTAGGAGGAGTTAGTTGAAATACAACGCGAAAAAGTGAAAGAATTCCATTCAAAATGGCCAACTTTGACGGCACGCCACGGCCACGCCCTTCAACGTACAATCACAAATAGCACGATTTTGGTTCAGCACCACTTCATGACTGTACTGACCAATTGTGAAGGAGATCCGATAAATTCCCTAGGAGGAGTTTGTTCAATTACAATGCGAAAAAGTGAAATTCCATTCAAAATGGCCAACTTTGACATCACGCCACGGACACGCCCTTCAACGTACAGTCCCAAATAGCACGATTTTGTTTCAGCACCACTTCATGACTGTACTGACCAATTTGGAAGCAGATGCGATAAATTCCCTAGGAGGAGTTAGTTCAAATACACGGCGACGGAATTAAAAAATGGCCAACTTTAATGGCATGTCACGGACACGCCCTTCAACGTACAATCACAAATAGCACGATTTTGGTTCAGCCCCACTTCATGACTGTACTGACCAATTTTGAAGCAGATCCGATAAATTCCCTAGGAGGAGTTCATTCAAATACAAGGCAAAAAAGTGAAAAAAATTCAAAATGGCCGCCAAAAGTGAAAATTAGAAATACAAATAGCCGACTTCCTGTGGGGTTTGGGGCATGGGTCCAAGAGGCTTTTCTGTAGGTATGGGCACATTGTACGTGAATACTGAGTTTCATACATATTGGTGAAACGTGGCGCAGGGGCTGCTTTTTAAAGTTCCTGTAGGGGGCGCTACAAAAAATAGAAACACGAATTTTGGTATGTGAGCTATCGGCACCAGTTTACACGTGTGCTGTGAATTTCATATTCATAACTATTACGGTCTCCGCACAGTGATTTTGAGGCTCTGGCGGCCATGTTGTTTTTTAAATCGACTAAATTTTTGGTGAGCAGTTAGAACTTTGGTACCTAACGGCCACTAAGTCAGTCCTGCTGAAATCAAACATTGCGTCTATGAACTGTGGCGATTTTAGTGTCAGGCCACGCCCATTTCGATGCCACGCCCCATTTGAAAATATGTTGACTTTATATTGTTCATAATTTGATTCTGAACAACTTTTGTATTGGGGCCAACATCATAGGCGTCCAACTTGACGTTGATATGAGCAATTAACTATTTTCGAGGTTTCAACCACACCCCTTTTAGAACTCATTGGTGCTCTAAAATTTATTGTACAGACTAATCCTTAAGTCAGATTGAAGATAATGGGCCATATATGATATGTGCCTATAAGTCGAAAAACCTGGGATCCTTGGGGAATTTACTGTTTTTAACTAAATTCAAAATGGCGGAAAATATGGCTACCGGAAGTGTTCAGTTCAAGAGACTTTTTTGTTCATCATGAGGACATGCATATGTGTGCAAAGTTTCATGAGTGTAGGTCAAACCGGTGACGCGTGCTGCTTGTGCAAATTTTGCACTTTTGAACAGTTGCTATAGCGCCACCTAGGGGCGAATGTGAATTTGAGGGCTAGATTATCAAATTTTTCACCAGTCCCCACAATTGCACCAAGAAAAAATGAGTTTTAGAATATGTGCAGGGGGGGAAAAAGGCAGTCAAAGTGCTGGAAAAGAATAATAATAATCAAGAGGGTTTCAATAGGGACCTTGCCATGTTTGGCTCGGTCCCTAATAAGTATCAAGAAACAAGCATCCACTGCAGCGACAACACGAGATGCTGCCCCCCTGTCAAAATGAATAGGCTATCAAAATATTGTAGAGGGGAAATATACAGCCTAGGTACTGTTAAGAGATCGACAGACTTCAAACATCAAAAATCTGTCATTAGAACTGAGGAAATAAGACGCATCTGGCAGGGCTTGAACCGCTGGCCACAAAAACAAACATGTTACTCTCAGGGCGAGAGCCATTTGACTCTTGCACAGAATAGGGGAGAAAAGTATTTATTTACTCAACCATATCCCAGAGAATAGTGAAGACAATGTAAATTTCTCATAAAATTCATTGTTTGAATTATCTTTTTTCCATAATCGTATCAACCGTTTGCAGCAACTATATTGTATTGCCTAGCAAGTGCCTATGCTGATGAATTCGCCAGTGTCATTAAAAATTTGTGTGAGGTTTTTTTCCAAACAAACAATAATTTCCAAAATTGTTTCCAATGTTGATACAAAGGATAGGTAGGCTAGACACAATCAAGTAGGCGGATATTAACCACAACTGTATAACAAGCATGTAGTCTTAAATCTCAAAGTTTGTGAGGCTTCCACCTGTGAATGATTGAATGCCTCAGAGCAACTCCATCCACATCTGTTCACTATGTATTAGCTGATAAGTACTCAGCTTATCAACGAAGAGGTCAGCTAAGTATTGCTATGTTAGATGGAGATTTTTGGGAAACACTTGTACTTCGGTTGCTGCATAGTACAACTGGGCTCAGTAATATTTCGGCAAAATGCTAACTTCCTGACCTTTTTTTGGATTGCACCCCTGGCCAGATGTTTGTTCAACAACAATCCTCTCTCCCAACTGCTTTCTAAGACATGAAAATCGGTCTCCCTTCCTCTTTCCCCATCTTTCCCGCTTTCTTACTGTCCCTCTCCCCTCCCTCCCTCCAGATGATCATCCTGTGTGAGGCCCACCAGTTCAAAGTGGCAGTGAACGGGGTCCACCAGCTGGTGTACCGTCACCGCGTCCAGGACCTGACCCGCATCACTGACCTCGAGATCCAGGGGGACGTGCAGCTGCTGGACGTCAAGCTGTGGTAACCTCGGACACCGATCCTCTAAACCCCCCACACCACCCCCTCTCCACCCCACTCCCCCCATCACAGCACCCCATATGAAAGGCAGAGCGGGTGTATCCACTGCATTAGGAGGCAGGGGGCGGGTTAACCACTTTTAAGTGTAGAAAGGCTTTGTGTTCAAGTTCTGTGTCTTGACTCCAGAGACAAGGTGTGTGGTTGGAAAAGCAAATTAAATTCCCTTTTAAATTGTGCGCTGCATTGCTACCATGCTTTGGTTGGCTGACATTCCACTGGGAAAAACAAGCGATTTCTCTTTCTAGAATACAAAAGTGGTCATTTTGGGCTCGATTGGGGGAACAAATGGTGACAAGTTTTGGCATATTTACTGAGTATTAGCTGCTGATAAAGGTATTTTGATAAATACTCCAAATATTTCAAATGCTTTCAAACATTGTATTTCAAACAAGTATTTAAAACGTTCAAAGAAGAGCTTTCTACAGCCTCTTCAGTGATGCACTACAGAATTTTAACAATAATGTAGAACTTTGCACTGATATACATTTCCATATGCAAGTTTGTGTGTAAAATTAAACGCTTTGGGTGACTAATCTGCGATTAGCTCAGCTTGTGCTGCTTAACACTAACCCTACTTACAACAGGAACTTCATTTAAATGTAATTTGCACAGTCTTTCCATATTTTGTGAAACCAGGAGTAATCTGTTAATACATGACCAAGCAACTCAGGACGGAGGGATACAAATATGTTTTCTAAGAATAAGTTAGGTGTGTGTGTGTTTTTAAGAGGGATTGTGTTAAAATAAAAAATAAACCTGGGTGAGTAGTCTCCCAGAGGTTTAATATGATGACCCAAAATGTTAAAAGGACAGTGAATGGGGTGTTGTTGGTATTCCAAAGAAACAAAATAATATACGATATACTCTGGATTAATCACTGGATAAATGGTTAATTATCTTTCCGATAATATATATTTTTTTACCCCAACTGTTTCGTGTACATGGCATATCTATTTTAAGAAAATGTTGAGATTTGTTAAGACGGTAGATTAATCAAAATTGTCATCTCACCATCTGTATACTCTGAAGTAACTTTCAATACAATAAACAAGCCAGTCAGCAAGTCTGTATGTAAAGCTTTAGAGGAACAAACATGTTTTCTTTGTAATCCATAGCGTATGGCTCAAACCAAGTTACTAACGAGCATGACTGTTAATCCTGTGTGTAACTGCATTAACCATGTGTGTAGTAACCATAAATCCTGTGTGTAACTGCATTAACCATGTGTGTAGTAACCATAAATCCTGTGTGTAATTATGTCCAGTCCGGTGTGCCGGGCTCTTTCAAACCATATTCAATAAAACAATGTGAATCCATGTTCAGTGAAAACAAAAGCTTACATTTACCATTGAAGTGCAATAAAATATGCAAGTCTTGTCATGTGCAAGGTTGTGTCTTTATTACCGTCAAGCGTTGATAATAGCTTGTTGTCACATATCTGGACTGAATAAATCATCCAAATAGCTTACAGGGAAGTGACAATTAATGTTATCCCCAGAAAATAAGCCCTTACTGTCACACTCAGTCATGTTTTTGTTTGGGAAAATGGTTTCTTAAAAAAAGTTATTAATGTTTAGACAGAGGGTTTTGTCCTCCTGCGAGAGAAACCACTTTTCTTTGCAGTGGTCTTGTAACTTATGGCCTATCAGAAGGAAATGCTCCTTTGCCTTGTGATTTTGATAGGTTGTAAAAGCAACCCCCAAATGTTATCCCTAAAAGTAATTTTCAAAAGAATTTCCTAATTAAGTCACAATAAAAGCTGTGAATTTATTACGATCAAGAGTTGATACTTGGCACACAATCGCATTAATGCAAAAATTCCAACATAACCGGACTGAATGAGTCCGTCCAATGAGCTTCCAGACATGTTCCGCAGAGAGGCCGTGAGCCTCAGACGCCACGGCCGGATTGGCTAAGGTCCCTTACTAAGATGGAACGCCATCAGAATAATTTCACACAAACAACTACTATCGACAAGATACGCTATCTTGTCGGTCCTATTGGCAACAGTTGTAGACCACAGCCACACACAATAGAACCACAATGACGTCACATCTGACTTGTTGACTGGATACTTCACATGAGTGACTGAGGAATAACACGCTCAACCCTGGCACTGTTTCTGCCTTGCTCGACGGATCCAAGGATCGCCCGAGCTCGGTCCAGGGAACGTAGAGCCTCCTTCGAAAACAGTTTGTCATTGTTGGCATGGCGCCGTGTTGCTGTGGAGGAATTCACAGTTGATGGGTAACCGTTCCCCCTCACACAATGCGACCTCAGTCATAACTACTGCAGAGTCCCTGGGTCACGTACCAGCATACCTGCACGCTCACCAGTCAGAGCTGGGAGATAGGAGCTTTTGCTCTGGGCCATGATTATCGTTTTGGCACTGGAGCTGCCTGTGGTAAACAATGAACCAAAGACGCGTGTGTGCGTGTGGGTGTGTGAGTTCCGGAGTGCAGTGAGGTCAGAAAAAAAAAATACAAGACGTCGTCTTGGTCCTGAGAAAGTGGTGGTATTAACGGAATGACTAAAATGGCCGCCTTTTACTTTTTTGCTCACCCAGGGAATTCTCACAAAGATCTCCTGGAGTTCCAGGAAACGGACCACAGAGGGTTAGTTTGTAGTGCATTAGTGATGTGCCCAGAACACGGCCTCAGTGTAACATACATGGCATCCCAGGTGTCTTCCTATTGGTCTTCATAGGGTGTGTTTCCCACAGGCCATTCATTATATAAATGTTCAGACACCACTGCAGCACCCGAGTAAACCGTCTCAGAATCCACAGTCCTTAAAGGTCAGGGCGGGGTCCAGGGTGACCCCGCCCTGAACCCCTGTGTGTGTGTGTGTGTGTGTGTGTGTGTGTGTGTGTGTGTGTGTGTGTGTGTGTGTGTGTGTGTGTGTGTGTGTGTGTGTGTGTGTGTGTGTGATGTCACACGGTGCTCAGCTTCACCAGACCACGGACCGAGCTGTCGTGCAGAGAGTCCTGGCTGGCCAGGTCGTACACCTGGGACAGACCGCCGGCGTGGTGGTGGGCGTGGCCGTGGGCGGGGCATGGTGGTGGAGGAGGAGGAGGAGGAGGAGGAGGAGGGGGCGGCGACGAGGGGGGTGGGGGAGGCGCAGACGGCGGCGACTGGGGAGGCGGGGGCGTGTCCTCGTGACCCATGAAGTGATGGAGGTGGTGGTGGTGGTGGTGGTGGTGGCGGCAGCGCGCCTCGGCCTCTTTCAGCAGGAGCATGTCGCCCGTGCAGCCCAGGCTGGGGCCGGTGGCGCTGGAGGAGGGGGGCAGCGAGGGCTGGCTGGGGGACAGGTAGGAGCAGGGACCAGCCCCGTCGCCCAGGGAGGTCTTGCCCGACAGGGGCGCCAGGACCACGGGGTCGGCGTGGAGCAGCGGGGTGGCGGCGGCCTGCAGGACGAACTTGGTGCTCTGGATGCACTGGTCCTGGTCACACTGAGGGGGCGAGAGAGCATGGGAAAGAGCATGAGAGAGAGATAGAGAGAGGATGAGGGAGAGAGAGAGAGACAGACAGGCAGACAGATCAAATAAGCAAAGGATCTTTTTCTGGTCATACCATGTGACTGTAGAGTGGAGTGGGCGTGTACAAACTGGTGCCGTTGGAATGAGACAGTGGCTGGGGGTCATCTGACTGTATGAGACCTCTCCTGTCAATCAGACTAGAGAGAAAGGGTTGAAAAGGCTGAAACATTAAGAAAGAAAGAACCCAGGAGAAATAGGGATGCCTATGTGAGAGTGTGAGAGAGACTATGTGTGAGATGCCTGAGGTGAGAGAGAGAGAGAGAGAGAGAGAGAGAGAGAGAGAGAGAGAGAGAGAGAGAGAGAGAGAGAGAGAGAGAGAGAGAGAGAGAGAGAGAGAGAGAGAGAGAGAGAGAGAGAGAGAGAGAGAGAGAGAGAGAGAGAGATAGTGTTCTGACCTGGGGGGGACTGGACCACAGAGGGCAGCGCAGCAGTTGGTCAGGATGCTGCCATAGCTGTAGGGGTTATAGTTGTCCTTGCCTCTCTTAGTGGACCAGGCACCCTTAATCTGAACCAGGCCCAGGACCCCAAGAGCCGACCCAGGAACCAGGACAGACACACAGAGGAATGGGAGGCAGAGAAGAAGACGTGCTTACAAAAAATACAATTACTAAAGCGTATTTAGTTACTAAAACAGTTACTATAGACCACCAGGTAAGATTTCACAAAATAATAAGGAACATAATATATGACATTTATCGCAAACAGATTCTTTCTTCAGCCAAACATTTAAGTTCCTCAAGACAGCAAAATGGGTTAAATGGGTAGCAATTAATCCAACTATAGTTGCCCAAATTAAGGACATTTGCATTGGGCGCCCTTAGTCGCCTACAACAGGGTTAGGTTTTCCTCTTTCAGTTATGTTTAAGGGTTCACTTTTTAATTCAAGGAATTAGTTTTAGGGTTAAGGGTTTCTACTAGGGTTCGGTTTTGGGGTTTTGTTTTTGCTTTAAGGGTTTGGGTTTCCTCTCATTAAGTATTCTGATTGATGGTTTGGTTTTGGGTTTGAGGGTTTCCCCTTAGAGTTAGGTCTGAGGGTTTTAAGGTACTCACATCCTCATTGGTGGTCTGGTTGGAGCTGATGAGGTATGTGTGGAACCCGGACAGACCCACGATGGACCAGACAGAGAAGAAACACACCACCACCTCCAGGACAGTGCCAGGAGTTAAGGAGAACCAGTGACACAATTACACACACACATAACCCGGGCAGAGACAACCAAAGCCGAACAATACAGTTTCCTGTCTGGGATTAATGAAGTACAACTTATTTGATGTTGTCATTCCCAAAAGTAATAATTTCTTTAGAATATAAAAACATTTTCCTTAAACAGTGGAAGACAATTGTCTTTGGTGGGACATATAGAGACAATTCACAACAAACAAACAAGCAACTGAAGAAAGAAGGGTGATACGTCTTATTATATGCTATAGAGGTTAATGTGCGGACTTGTGTGGTGGAACATTTGTGAGCCGTGCTTGTCTTAACCTGTAAACGACCATCATGTGGGCTCTGTCAAATGTAAATGAGGTCTGTGTATTATCTTGGTCAGCATCCTGTGAATCGACATTGTCTTCGTCACAGTTTATCGTCTCGGTCATCTTGAAGGTAAAGACTCTGATGTTGGATGCATGCCTACACCCCGACAGTCTTGTGTGATGAGAATGGCCCTTAATCATTTTAACATACACACACCAACACACACACGCACACACACACACTGACACAATGTCAAGGACTGCGGTATAATCCCATCAGGATGGAAAGTGTGTCTAAATAGCATGTGACGTTGGCAATGCATGCTGGGACATATTGACCACTCAGTAGTGATTGAGTCACGTCTATTGACTGACCTGCTGATGTAGTGAGTCATACAGCATGAACAAGAGGTAGGGAAAGGGAGAAAGAAGGATAAGGGGTAGAGGGAGGGAAGAGGGCATGAGAGAAAAGGGAGGAGAGAAGGGGATGGGAGGAAAGGAGAAGACACCAGAGGAAGCTTACAACACACACACACAGAAAGGATATCTGGCTGGACTGTCTTTGAGTGCACTGAGAAATCCTGTCCTATTGGATCCTGAGAGAGAGAGAGAGAGAGAGAGAGAGAGAGAGAGAGAGAGAGAGAGAGAGAGAGAGAGAGAGAGAGAGAGAGAGAGAGAGAGAGAGAGAGAGAGAGAGAGATTATTAGTATAATACATAATACATTGGTCTGAACTGAGTCAATTGATTCAACTGCTTTAGTCTCTCAACTGTACCGCCATTGTTGACACACACTTCAGCCTCAGATCAAATGCTTTTAGTGTGAATGGTGTGTGTGTCCCTAGCACAACATAGGTCCAGAAAACAAAACATTCTTGGAATAATATTTAACAAAGGAAAATGGTCAGATGATGCCAATGATGAATCAGCTGGTTCTGGGGTCAAATGTGCTCGCGGCACGTTCATCTCTGACCTTCTAGTGCGTGTGCAAAATGAACACGACAAGGCCATCTCATGACTAGTCCTAATAAACTCTTCACATGCTCTTTAAAAGAAAATCAATTCCACTGTTATGTTACAAAATGCACCCCAGGCAGTTTTTATCATATACATATTTCATATTCAGTGATTGCTCGCCAGTTGCAAATTTATAAAGACACACAACACTTACTCCAAATAACATGGGAACACTAGAGGGCAGAATATTGGAGTGGATAGTGTGTTAGACTCCCAGCCAAAGGGAACAGGGTTCGATTCCCAGTGTCTGCAGCCTCGTAGGCACCCTTGACGAGATGCCTGATCCTTAATGAAATGGATATGAATTCAATGTTAATCCCCCTGGAAGAGAGCATCTCTTCAACAAGATGAAGGCAAGAAGTGTAGGATTTGGTGCTCCTTTTTTATACCTCAGGACAAAGTGCTCAATCTTTTTTCCAAGATTGATTTGCTTGATCGATCGATCAATGGTAGAAATAGTGGAGGTTACAAACACCCCCCCCCCCCCCCCACACACACACACACACACACACACACACACACATTTCTCAGACCAGATGAGACAAGGCAGCGGCTTCTTTGCCCTTTCAGAGGGGTAGGGGGGGATAGGAAGAGGATGGAAGACGAGGACAGAGGGAGTGGAGGGTGATTGATGGAAGAGCTTCATCACTTTCATTAACAGATGAGGAGGAGGAGGAAGAGGAGGAGGAGGAGGAGGGAGACAGGGAGGAGGTCAAGGAGGTAGACAGGGAGGAGGAGGGGGAGAGGGAGGAGGAGAAGGTGGAGGGAGACAGGGACGAGGAGGAAGACAGGGACAGGGAGGAGGGGGAGAGGGATGATGGGAAGGAGAAGGGAGAGAGGGACGAGGAGAAAGAGTGTTGAGGAGGAGGCGTAAGGGTGACTTTGTGTGGCAGTGGCGAGACGTGGGTAGGCGACTGAGTCAGGGAGACGGCAGTAAATCTGTGGACTGGCAAGGCAATAATGCCCTCATACAGACACATGACCCTGCATGACCCTGGTGGAAATTAATCTCAAACAAGCCCTTTGAGACTGTAGCCGTGATAAAGTGCTGAATAAATAAACTTGACTTTACCTGACCTGTCTTTTATCCAAGAGCAATTGTGTTGAATATAATGGATGTCCCATATCCCAAAAGGGCATAGAGAATATAGTAGCACATTTTTAATTCATGTAATAAAAATGTAAAAACATTGCATAAAAGGAATGACTTATAAATGACTTCTGATGAAGTGTATGACACACACACAAAGGGATCAGGAGATAGAGAGAGTCGGAGAGAGAACGAGAGGAGACCCATAGAAAGAGAGTGAGAGGGAATACAACTCGGGTCAGAGTTGTGTATTCCCTAGGACTAGTACTTCAGAGCCAGACAAGCTCTAGCCCTGATTATTCTAAGCATAGACATTGTCTCCTCACTAGGTGCTTTGAGGACGGTTGACCTTTGACCTACTCTCTCGACACACTAATGTGTGGAGGAGGAAGTCAGTTGAATTTCCTCTAAATCTTGCCTACTGCTCCTGTAAAGTGCACACTGCCTCAACCAACACCAACACCCCACTATATAATGGCGCGTTTCCACCAGCGGGTGCGGGTCGGTTCGGTATACAAGATGTGGCATGGTTCGCGTTACCAACGCCAAAAGTGGGCGGGGTCCGGACTGAGCCGTGATGAGCCGTACTCGTCTAGCAGTACTCCGTTTGGGTACGGAGACGTCTGAAAGGGTGCCGGTGTTACACCGAATTCTGCGACCCACCGAAAAGTGTGACCCCAGGGGGCGGGTCTTTCTTTTCTTGATACAAACGTTAATTCTAAACAACCTTTTACACAGTAGCCTATAATAGGAAATGCCCAAAGGTAAATCTACGTAATTAAAGACTGACTGTAGCTTTTAATGGGGAAAGAAGCAACGGTGATGGACCGTACTAAACGCCCTAAAATCTATTTATTAAGCACATTTATTAACAAGGTGAGGGGGTGGGGAGATCTTATTTATGTTTTTGTTATAATGCACACCGTTTTTTCGACTTCATGGCTGTCTATTTCAAACTCGTGCTGTGTGCATGTATGCAGAAAATGTGCAACAGCGCCCCCTGGGGTCACACTTTTCGGTGGGTCGCAGAATTCGGTGTAACACCGGCAAGTTTGAGCTACACACGGCGTCCGTTGATTGGTGGACAGAATCGTCACTTCCGTGCGACAGGAGGATAATAACAAACAAACACAGTACCCGTGAGGTATTTCTGGACAACGGCGAAAGCTTCATTCATTGAAGGAAATGTCGCACAAAAGTTTGACGTCCAAATAAAAAGAATGTTAAAAAAAATTAAAAAGTTTGACGTCCTTCTTGGACGTCCTACATTGATGCTCTTTATTCATCGTGCCACGTTCTTCTTTTTCCTTGGACTTATTAGCAGGCTACACTGAGTCGGGCTGCTATGAGATCACGATGCTTACATAGCTGCCGTGGCTGTCGCCGTCCGGCTTAAACCCCGCCCTACCATAACAGAGACTAGGTAGACTTTGACCATAACCCTTATGGTAGGGCGGGGTTTAAGCCGGATGGCGGCGGTGGAAACGCGAGCCGTAACCAGAGCCGGATTAAATAAATGGACTACACTAGGCAGACTGTATTTTTTGGGCCCCCCTCCATCGATGTTATTCATAAATTGAAATCTGAAACTTACCAAAGTTACTAATAAAAGTTAATTCACATTTTACATAGCATAGTCTTTGGTTACAAGTTGGTTATTTGTACGCCAAAATAAGTCATGTGTTGTATATTAGTCTATCAGACTATTTTTTTATTTTTATTATTTATATGTTATTACACGGCTCCATTAAATGCTATTAAATTATCCTTATCTCTTATCCATTGCCAGTGTCATTGTTAAGGCAGTAGTACCAGTAAATCACCAATAGGTGTCAGCATTGCAGGTTCACAGTTGTCGGACGGCTCGTGATTTTCACATGATTTTTGGGGAGGGGTTTGAGTCCGTCCGCCATGATGGCATCCACGGCTATCGGTTGCCAGGGGCAACGTTGTCAGAGCGGCATAGAGACAGATGAGGAAATACGCGACATAGAGACGCAGGAGACATTACGAGATAGAAATAAAGAAATAAATGGAGAAGAATAAGGCGAAGGAAAAGGGTCCTAGTGAAAATGCAGAGAACACACTCTCATCGACGAAAATCGGCCAAGATTATCCTGTCTCTAGTGTTCCAAGATATAATCTCATCAACTCCAAGAGCACCCGATCGCAAAATCGGGGTTATCCAACATGATAGATATTTTCGGAATGTTGAGTGAAGGGCAATTTCCACCAGAACCGTCACGGAAGCGGCACGGCAATAAAAACGTTCGCCGAAGACATTAAGCCCAGTTCAGACCAAAGATTCGCGACGCAACGACTTGCAACGAGACGGTTTTAGAACGTCGCAGGGGAAAAGTTGCAGCAGTGTGAACTGGTCGTCGCAAGGCGTCGCAAGGCGTTGCAAGGAGTCGCCAAAGATTGAACATGTCAAATCGCCAGGTCCAGTTTTAGAACGCAACGACGTGGCTATTTCTCTTCAGCCAATCAGGACACAGCACAGAACAATTTAGGCTTATTAAATAGGCCTTCAAGTTGTAGATCCTTATCTTTGGTTCCAGAACAACGATTGTAGATAACGTTAGGCTTGAGCTGATTCATTGACATTATTTTAACGGGACCACCGTTACCGTTACATGTTAGCCGTTGTTATGGTTACATGCTGCCAGTCCGACATGTTCCCATTCCGACAGTCCTGTGCGCGTATGCAAATTAGTCATGTGCGCCAAACAGAAGAAGGGCCCTATCTTGCGCCCGGCGCAATTTACTTTCTACACCGACGCATGTGTCGTTGCTAGTTTGCACCCGGCGCAAAGCTGATTTTCCCCCGCAGCAACCAGGCACCACTACACTTGCATGTTAAATATATGATGTCAAAGATTATGCATACGTGTGAAACTGCATAGAAATAGCGTGTGGATTGTGGAAACATTTTTTTTTTCCATAGGGCTGCATGAATGAACATGAATGAAGTATATAAGCTATGCCATGCGTTAAAATAATAATAATAATAATAATAATAATAATAATAATAATAATAATAATAATAATAATAACAATAATACATTCGAGAAAGTATATTCCAGGCTTCCAAAACAAAATCTAGTTTTAGGGTAAATGATTGGTTAAATGATTTGGGAAAGAACAGCTGATACAGCGGTAAATTGTAGGCCTACTTTTAAATCAATGTCATCTGCAAACACCGTACAGCAAACACATATGTTCTTGACAAAGACATCGTGTACAAGCCCATTACTTTTAGGATTTATGAGTATTTGATCGTGAGAAAACATAGTTTTACCGCGAGTGAGTGTTTAAAAGAATGAATGAATGCGGGTGTGTGTGTGCGCGCCCATCTAAACACACGCAAATTAAACAAAGTGTATGAGAAGGAAATCGAGTCAGTCGACCTGCGATAAGCAGCTGATTCTGAACGAACTCGTCTTCGAGTTAAATGTTAAATGTTAAATCTAAATGTTAAATCTATATCTAAATGTTAAATGTTAAATCTAAATGTTAAATCTAAATCTAAATGTTAAATCTAAATCTAAATGTTAAATCTAAATCTAAATGTTAAATGTTAAATGTTAAATCTAAATGTTAAATGTTAAATCTAAATGTTAAATCTAAATGGGTCGCCAAGTGTAAAGCTAAATGTTTATGCTTTACACTTGGCGACCCATTTAGATTTAACATTTACATTTACCATTTAACATTTATATTTATATTTAACATTTAGATTTAGATTTAACATTTAGATTTAGATTTAAAATTTAGATTTAACATTTAACATTTACATTTAACATTTAGATTTAACATTTAACATTTAGATATGAATTTAAGATTTAGATTTAGATATAGGCCTAACATTTAGATTTAGATTTAACATTTAGATTTAACATTTAACATTTAGATATAAATGTAACATTTAGATTTAACATTTACATTTAGATTTAACATTTAGATATAACATTTAGATTTAGATATAACATTTATATATAATTTTTAACATGGATTTTTTACATTTGAACATATTGTTGAAAATTACATATAACGTGTTGTTTTACATGAATTTCTGTCTCAAATGTGAGGAAAATGCGCTAAATGTGAGGAAAGTGAGCTAAATGTTGAAAATGTATCAGCTAAAAAAATGTAACCGAATTTTTACAAACGGCACCCCATACTAAACAAACTAAGCTCCAGCGAATTACTACAATGCAGACGTAGTGGAGAATGGCGAAACACAGCAACTCTAGCCTACTCTCAACCAAAATAAAACTAATCGTAAACCTAAGTTAGGTTACTATTTAGCAGGATGGAAGTGATGCTGATGCGGCTCTCAGCTGTGCCAGAGCGTTCACAGCTGCTAGGGAGACCACCTGCCGTCGCCGCCCGGTGCAGCAGTGTGAACTGCCCCGTTTTTAGAACGTCTCAGCCCGTCTCGTCGCAAGGAGTCGCAAGGAGTTGCGAGTTGCAAGCAATTGCGTCGCGAATCTTTAGTCTGAACTGGGCTTAAGTGTATGAGAAGGAAATCGAGTCAGTCGACCTGCGATAAGCAGCTGATTCTGAACGAACTCGTCTTCGAGATGGACGTGTTCTAACGCATTTGTAATCAATGAAATGTTAACACAACAGTATATATCCGACCATTTAATTTTCGAAATTTTAGGTGAAGCCGAGCTTCCCTTGCAGTCGAGAAGTCGCCACTACGAAAGAATGCAATGTATCCAACTAGCGGGATCTAAACAAACTAAACTCCAGCGAATTACTACAATGCAGACGTAGGAGAATGGCGAAACACAGCAACTCTAGTCTACTCTCAACCAAAATAAAACTAATCGCAAACCTAAGTTAGGTTACTATTTAGCAGGATGGAAGTGATGCTGATGCGGCTCTCAGCTGTGCCAGAGCGTTCACAGTTACTAGGGAGACCACCTGCCGTCGCCGCCCGGTGCAGCAGTGTGAACTGCCCCGTTTTTAGAACGTCTCAGCCCGTCTCGTCGCAAGGAGTCGCAAGGAGTTGCGAGTTGCAAGCAGTTGCAAGCAGTTGCGTCGCGAATCTTTGGTCTGAACTGGGCTTTAGAAACCATTATAGTCAATGTAGGCTATTCCACTGGATACGGCAGCGGCACGGAACCAAACCGGCACTACTTTTTTTGAAAGTTGCCGGTTCGCAGCCGTGTCTCACAACACTTGTACAGCCATTCAGTTTATGATGTTTATGATCTTTATTCATTAATTGCGCCGCGGCCGAACTGACACGGATATTCTCTGATATTATGTAAGCATAAGCACCGCGGAAACCACTGCTGTCAAAAGACGCTGATCCATCTTCACTGTTGACGCGAGTTGCTCTAGTTCTACCTCCACAGCCCTACTGCGGTCAAGCCAGCCGACACTTCGAAAACGACAGTCAAGGCAGCCGACCCAGCTTTTTGCTGTACGCGTATATACTAGCCATTACGGTAATAGCGTCTCAGAACTGTTTTTAAAAAAAATGCACTCGTCGGGTATACTAATTGACAGTCAATAGAAGCCTTATCAATTTAAAAAGAAACGCCCTGTTATCCCAAACTAATTCCACATCAGGGTTATAGTACACGACCCCATAGTGTGACCCAGTAAGTTTCAAGACATTCTGATGTGTAGTTTCAGAATAAAAGTCCACCAAATATTAACATATGACACAAATTACATTAATTTGGATTTCAATTAAAAGAAAACGCCCTGTTATCCCAAACTAATTCCACATCAGGGTTATAGTACACGACCCCATAGTGGGACCCAGTAAGTTTCAAGACATTCTGATGTGTAGTTTCAGAATAAAAGTCCACCAAATATTAACATATGACACAAATTACATGAATTTGGATTTCAATTAAAAGAAAACGCCCTTTTATCCCAGACTAATTCCACATCAGAGTTATAGTACACGACCCCATAGTGGGACCCAGTAAGTTTCAAGACATTCTGATGTGTAGTTTCAGAATAAAAGTCCACCAAATATTAACATATGAGACAAATTACATGAATTTGGATTTCAATTAAAAGAAAACGCCCTGTTATCCCAGACTAATTCCACATCAGGGTTATAGTACACAACCCCATAGTGGGACCCAGTAAGTTTCAAGACATTCTGATGTCTGGTTTCAAAATAAAAGTCCACCAAATATGAACATATGAGAAATATTACATGAATCTGGCTTTCAATTAAAAGAAAACGCCCTGTTATCCCAAACTAATTCCACATCATAATTATAGTACTCAACCCCATAGTGGGACCCAGTAAGTTTCAAGACATTCTGATGTCTGGTTTCAAAATAAAAGTCCACCAAATGTTAGCATATGAGACAAATTACATGAATTTGGATTTCAATTAAAAGAAAACGCCCTGTTATCCCAGAGTAATTCCACATCAGAGTTATAGTACATTACCCCATAGTTTCACCCAGTAAGTTTCAAGACATTCTGATGTCTGGTTTCAAAATAAAAGTCCACCAAATATTAACATATGAGACATATTACATATGAATTTGGATTCAATTTAAAAGGAAATGCCCTCTTATCATAGACATTATATATTCAAATTAAAAGTCCTCTCAATGTAAAGATTTCTGATTGATTGACAACATTTCTAGGTATTATTGGTATAATAGTTTTGCCAGGTTTTGCCTAATTTGTTATTTAAAATATGTTAATATTTGGTGGACTTTTATTCTGAAACTACACATCAGAATGTCTTGAAACTTACTGGGTCACTCTATGGGGTCGTGTGCTATAACCCTGATGTGGAATTAGTTTGGGATAACAGGGCGTTTTCTTTCAATTGAAATCCAAATTCATGTAATTTGTCTCATATGCTAATATTTGGTGGACTTTTATTTTGAAACCAGACATCAGAATGTCTTGAAATTTACTGGGTCA
This sequence comes from Micromesistius poutassou, assembly GCF_964030765.1. NCBI lineage: Eukaryota > Metazoa > Chordata > Actinopteri > Gadiformes > Gadidae > Micromesistius > Micromesistius poutassou. The sequence goes on from NC_140289.1 coordinate 6,582,921, forward strand.
CACTATGGGGTCGTGTACTATAACCATGATGTGGAATTAATTTGGGATAACAGGGCGTTTTCTTTTAATTGAAAGCCAGATTCATGTAATATTTCTCATATGTTCATATTTGGTGGACTTTTATTTTGAAACCAGACATCAGAATGTCTTGAAACTTACTGGGTCCCACTATGGGGTCGAGTACTATAACCCTGATGTGGAATTCGTTTTGGATAACAGGGCATTTTCTTTTAATTGAAATCCAAATTCATGTAATTTGTGTTATATGTTAATATTTGGTGGACTTTTATTCTGAAACTACACGTCAGAATGTCTTGAAACTTACTGGGTCCCACTATAAAGCCAGATTCATGTAATATTTCTCATATGTTCATATTTGGTGGACTTTTATTTTGAAACCAGACATCAGAATGTCTTGAAACTTACTGGGTCCCACTATGGGGTCGAGTGCTATAACCCTGATGTGGAATTAGTTTGGGATAACAGGGCGTTTTCTTTTAATTGAAAGCCAGATTCATGTAATATTTCTCATATGTTCATATTTGGTGGACTTTTATTTTGAAACCAAACATCAGAATGTCTTGAAACTTACTGGGTCCCAATATGGGGTCGAGTGCTATAACCCTGATGTGGAATTAGTTTGGGATAACAGGGCGTTTTCTTTTAATTGAAATCCAAATTCATGTAATTTGTCTCATATGCTAATATTTGGTGGACTTTTATTTTGAAACCAGACATCAGAATGTCTTGAAACTTACTGGGTCCCACTATGGGGTCGAGTGCTATAACCCTGATGTGGAATTAGTTTGGGATAACAGGGCGTTTTCTTTTAATTGAAAGCCAGATTCATGTAATATTTCTCATATGTTCATATTTGGTGGACTTTTATTTTGAAACCAGACATCAGAATGTCTTGAAACTTACTGGGTCCCACTATGGGGTCGAGTGCTATAACCCTGATGTGGAATTAGTTTGGGATAACAGGGCGTTTTCTTTTAATTGAAAGCCAGATTCATGTAATATTTCTCATATGTTCATATTTGGTGGACTTTTATTTTGAAACCAAACATCAGAATGTCTTGAAACTTACTGGGTCCCACTATGGGGTCGAGTGCTATAACCCTGATGTGGAATTAGTTTGGGATAACAGGGCGTTTTCTTTTAATTGAAATCCAAATTCATGTAATTTGTCTCATATGCTTATATTTGGTGGACTTTTATTTTGAAACCAGACATCAGAATGTCTTGAAATTTACTGGGTCACACTATGGGGTCGTGTACTATAACCCTGAAGTGTAATTAGTCTATGATAACAGGGCGTTTCTTTTTAAATTGATAAGGCTTCTATTGACTGTCAATTGGTATACGCGACGAGTGCATTTAAAAAAAAAAAAAAAACAGTTCTGAGACGCTATTACCGTAATGGCTAGTATATACGCGTACAGCAAAAAGCTTGGTCGGCTGCCTTGACTGTCGTTTTCGAAGCGTCGCCTGGCTTGACCGCAGTACAGCCCTGCAGCGGGCAATTATCGGACAAGATTGCCCTATAGTGTGTGGTGTTCCGTCTTGTGTTCGAATCTCATGTATTTGTATTTACGATCGGAGAGCAACAATCGGCTGAGATTCTCTTTATGTGTGTGGTGTACATTCGACTCAAAAATCGTAGTGTGGGGCAGCCTTCAGTGCGTTGTCCATTTAGGGAACCAGACAAACTGTAGCCCACTTATGGTTTCCTCGACGATCGTGTGAGGCATTGCAGCAGTTATTTCCAGCCATTGTTTAAACAGTACAGAATTGCAACAACCTCCTCTGCTAGCAGCTACCGTGTCAACAATAACGCAAAGCTCAGCTGCACTCGGAGGGGCGTACCTTCCAACATGGCGGGAAGGGGCTCTGTGCCGTGACGACAACTCCTCATTCTCAATAGCCCCCCGCTGTCTCTTCTTTTGTTCCTCTTCATTTTTTTTTCTTTTTACGTTTTGCCACACCCGAAAGCATCTTGAATGTTAGCCTACTCAAAAAACGACCTGCCTGCTAGCTTTATTGTTCCGCTTAGTCTTGTCCCGCTGACCTCCCCTCGGACTTAACTGATTGGCGTTAATGTGACGTAACGTTAAGATAAACAACGTCACTATTTTTAGTTAATTAATATATATTGATATATTAACACTGAAATAAATAGTAGATAGGACATTTGTATAGGCTATTTCTTTTCTTCAATTTTTTTTTTTTTTTTTGTCCTTCTGTCTGGGCCCCCCCCCGCCAATCAGGCCCTAGGCACGTGCCTAGTTTGCCTTTGGGTTAATCCGGCTCTGGCCGTAACTGAGCTGGGCCAAACCGCACATTCACTACTGGGCCGAGGCATGCTGGGCCGAAGCACACCCGCTGGTGGAAACGCGGCATAATAATGGCCCAAGTTACCCCAACTCGGACCAACGGGGAGGGAAGGTCCCGGGACCAGCAGGTGTGTACTCACTGAGGATGACGTGGGTGACGACGAAGGAGAAGATGAAGAGGGTGAGGCAGGAGAGGGAGACGATGAAGAGGTAGAAGTAGCGGTAATTCCTCCTCCCCACACAGTTCCCCACCCAGGGACAGTGGTGGTCGAAACGCTCTGGGGAGGGGGAGAGAGAGAGAGACAGACAGAGAGTGAGTGAGAGGGAGAGAGGCAGAGGGAGAGAGGCAGGGAGAGAGAGAAACAGAGAGAGAGAGAGAGAGAGAGAGAGAAAGAGAGAGAGAGAGAGAGAGAGAGAGAGAGGAAGGAGGAAACACTAACACTAACCCTAACCCAGAGAAAGAGAGAGGTGAGAGTTAATGTCATTGAAAAATGCATCCTAACAATAACACAAATTATATAACCGTCTCTCCCTCTCTCCCATTGAAAGGTGTCATGTTAGTTTGCATTTGTAATCACCACTGTGGCCAACATGTGCAATTACCTACTTCCTAGGCTCCCAGTCTGGACCATGATAACCCTTCTTTGGCTGGTGTCAATCAAATACTCATTTCAGGCATCCTTTCTTTGCTACTATATTCGATTTTTTCTATTATGTTTTTCCTTTATGTACCTTATCTACCTGCAGGTCTCCTAGAGTAAGATGCCCTGCTGCTCATACACCTACCTGCTCCGTCATGACATGCATCTCCAAACAAGTTCACTGTAGAAGTCACTTCTGATAAAGTAACTTAATAGTACTAAATAGTATACAGAGGTACTTTTCCTAGTACTAGTACTATTGGAGTCCTGGTACTTTTGGAACTGGTCCTGGTACTATTGGAGTCCTGGTAGTGGTAGTATTGGAACTGGTCCTGGTACTGACCCACACAGTTGTCACAGAGGCTGCAGTGGGAGGTGCGGGGAGGTCTGAAGATCTTGCAGGTGAAGCAGTACTTGAGCTTGACCGTCTGGCCGTTGATCTGGACCTCTCGGGTCCTGGGGGGCGTCCGGTAGCCCGGCCCGCTGGGACAGCTGGTGTCTGGAAGGCCAAAGGTCAAACGGTTAAAAGACTGTCAAAGGTTAGGCGACAAAATAATTCTTGTGTGAATATGATATAATAACAGCAAGGATTTTAACATTACTACTACTACTAACAATAAAAGTGAATTATTAATTATTGATTAAAAAGTAATGGATCAATCTTCCTCATAAGTGATTTGGTTTCATGAAGGGTTTCTGGTGTGTTATGTGCATGGGACATGTCCATGTGTGTGTATGTCATCGATAATAATAACATTGAGGTAGACATGGCGCGTTCTGGTTCCCCTTAAAGCCTCTTGGTTGATCTTGGAGAGCAGAGAGTGACTAAGCCGCAGTGTGGAGGAGAGAAGTTATGACTTTCTATCACCTACCCTCAGGGAGTAGATATAGGTCACAAAATGGGCTTTGGGAATGAAAATGTCACATGCCTCTGTGACTTATAACATCAATAAAGATGACATCTCAAGGGGTCACTTGTTTTTCATTGTTTCATATTGTTGTTGCATTTGAGTGGGCTGTGCGTAGTGCGTAATGGCTCGGGTGTTTGACTCCCAACTGGGTCCAATCCCCAATATTTGGAGCCTAACCTGTAATCAGAGCTTAACCTCACCTGTAACCTTGAACAAAACGCTAAATCACTACCTGCTCCTTAATGATGGGTATCTCCAGAATCACTGTAACGTAAAGAGTAACCAGTGAAGCCTCAGTTATGGTTCCACGACGACACAACGCAATGACCACACAGTTGTGGTCGCTTCGGCGCAGTCGTGAACCTGTTTTGGTTCTGCGTTGGGTTTTAGTGAACGGACCAATCACAGACCTTGCTGCTGCGTCGCCTCGACGCAAGGTTACAATTTTTGGGAGGCGCACGTCAGGCCCTTGCGGTGGACGCAAGGAGGGTCCACAAGGGTAATGGGTCGTAATGGGTCCGTAAACCCCCTTGTGCTGCGTTGATGTGGAACCATAATTAAGCCTTCACACAGTGTGCGTATTCCTGTTAACCGTCCAGTGAACGGTTTCAACCATGTACTGTAGTTACCTATCTGTCGCTCCAGGTCGGCGGCCTCGTCGGCGGTCGCGCGGGGCAGGACCCCGGGGTCGCTGAAGCTGGCCCGGAACAGCATGCCCATCACGAAGAAGAACAGCACCCCCCCCACCGCCGGGACTGCTGGACTGAGGTTCGACGCCAGGAAGGGACAGCTGCAGGACAGCAGGATGAAAACAAGGATTTAGACGTGTTGGGGGGGCTGAGAACAAACAACCCTCTGGCTGTGAGGGGTAATGGGGACGAGAGCCCTGTGAACAGAGGAAACACAGCTGGCTGTAGGGGGGGGGGGGGGGGGGGGGGGTGGATCCAACACCCATGTTGATATAGAATCATCGACTTTTATCTATTGAAAAGGGGAATGGAATCAGAAAAACACATCTGGATTGGGGAACCAACGACCCTTTCTAAACAGAGAATACTCATCTGTGTAGGGGGTTGAGAGCTGAAAACCTGCCACAAGTATAGAGTATGAAATCAAGACGTATCTGGCTGTAGACAGCAGGATGGTCTTTGGGTCATGGAACCAAAGACCATCTGTTAGATTGTGGCACGAAGCAAATGTGCTACGTTATGTGAAAAGGGCATTGAATCATAAAACCATCTGTCTGTACAAGACACAGACCTTTGTATGATAAATGACAATAAAATAAATAATAAAACACATAACCATCTGTCTGGTATGGAACCAACAACCCACTGTGATTCAAGGGCACTGAGCCAACAACAACCTGTATGTATATGGGGGTACAGAACCAACAACCTTCTGTAAATAGAAAACTTTGAGCATTGAACATTGAGCGGTAGGCAATAGGCATATGGGCAAAGAGCTCACAACCCCCTGTGAATAGGAGGCATGGAACCAACAACCCACTGTGAATGAAGGACACTGAATCAACAACCACCTGTCTACATATGGGGGTAAGGAACTGACAACGGTGTAAGTAGGGCAAGACACCCTGGCACCTTGTGGATAGAGGGGTTTCTAAGGGAATGACCAGTCGACACTGGTTTCTAGAAGCGGACTAGGGTTCAAACTAGGATAGCTCAGTTGCCAGGACGGCTGACTGCAGAAGACCAGTTTCTCCATGAGGAGCAAATCAGTTTGACAACGGTTAAGCCTCTTCTCGTTCAGCGAGCCCGCAGAGCACTCGGTATGAGTAACCGTCGACCGAGACCGTCTCGCAGGGTAACTCATATCCACACACACCGAGCCATCCCTGGTATGTGCTGATCGGAGGAGCCCTCCAGGGGCACAACAACAACCACAGTCTCTTCTTCTGGGCGGCGTGGTCCGCCGGTTGCCAGGGGGATGCAAGCTGTTCCACCACCACCTTGGCAGGAAGGAGGTTACCTAGGAAACCGGAACACCGGGGTGTTTGGAAGTCGTGCTGTGGAATGTGGTGTGGGGGAGGATGAAACACACTTATTTAAAAAGTTACTTGTTTAATTATAGGCTATGGTGTGTTTTAAAAGGGAAGCTGTAGGCGACTGATAGGTCAGACCAGGTCTTCATATCGCCATGGCGTTGGTTTGGGTTGGGGATTTGATAGAGCCCGGCTTGTGGTGGAATAAACTGATTTATAGTCCCATGCACAGTCAGACATCAATGCAAACAGATTGCAAAGGAAGTGTTTTCCAATGCTTGGAGGTTGTTGGGATTTGTAGTTGGCCGGCGTCCACTACAAACAGATGTCTAATAACGTCCTATACCCATAATATGTGTTAGGCCTACTTTATTGGTTTTAGGATGTATTAAGCTTTTGGATAGACCAAGAAGATATGCAAAGACATGTGATCAGTCTAACCCTGCCAACACTGAGGCGAGGAGATAAACAGTGTGTGAGGGTTTAATCTGTCCATGATTGTTTTGTCACTCCGAAACTGGCATCCTCGAGGGAGTCAAGTGGGCACATTGACGGCACGCAATGGTGTGTGTGTGTGTGTGTGTGTGTGTGTGTGTGTGTGTGTGTGTGTGTGTAGTGTGTGTGTGTGTGTGTGTGTGTGTGTGTGTGTGTGTGTGTGTGTGTGTGTGTGTGTGTGTGTGTGTGTCTGTGTGTCTGTGTGTTTGAAATGAAGTGAAGATAGATTATACATTTTAAAAAATCCTTAACGCAACGTCATATTCACGGGATTATTATCATATTCACGGGAGTCTGCTAAACCGAATTGCCCCTTGGGGATAAATAAAGTTGTCTGAATCTGAATCTGAATTATTTATGTCTACGCTGATCGTAAACGGTGAGCTCACGTTTTGAGTGCACGACAGCGCACTGTTTACGATCGCGTGCACTCTCTTCTCTCGTGGCTACTCACTCGAAGGTGAAGAAAAGTCCGCTGGTCATCAGGATGAGAACCAACGTCAGGTAAAACACGCCGGATTGTCTCGCCATCATGATCCTGCCGTTACAGTAGAATTTATTCCTGCCCTGAAAGACCTGCCACTTCCTGCGGTGAGCCCCCTTCCTCGCGAGCGAGCCCTCCGCGGGCGACGAGTTGCGCGTGCATATCTGATTGTACTGGCATTCCCGCACGGGCTCCTGCTCCACCGCGAGATGCATCGGCGACATATGTTGTCGTTCCCGAAAGCCGTTCCGCACAATTAAAAGCAAATTAACATATAAATACGATATTATTTTTTCCACCCCGTTTCTTTTGTATCCGTTTGTTTAAACTCGAATTGATCAAACGGCGGTTATTCCCATGTTAACGTTCATCGGTGGTGGTTCCGTCAGGAATTGGTCGATAGCCTAGGATATAGGTCTGCTTAGAATATCCTTCCATTTTATTTTGGTTCAGCGACTTTGTTGTGGTCTAACTTGTGGTCCTCGTCAGACGTGCGCTCTTCACAAAAAAACAAAAGACCGGTGGTCCCCTCGCGGACCACCGGAGCCAAAATGAGAACCCGACGACCGAAGATCGTCCTTCAGCCTCCGCGTTTAACGTCTCTCTTCTCCGGAGCGTCAAGCCCTCCGCGGGCACCGACACACGAGACAGTTCATCAGACGCGCAGAATGAGGCGTGAGCCGAGACAATTCAGTCAACAGAGCAGATGTCGGCGGAGAATGCAGCGCGAGCGTCCCATTCGCTACTGCAACAGCAGCGCGCGAGGTTACGTGCTTTGTGTTCCACGAGAGGATACGAGTGTGAGTGGCATGCTCATCCTCCACATCCACAAGCCCCTTTCATTCGCTTGCGTTCTGGGGGAGCGTTTCGGTAACACACGCCTCCGTGCTAATTGAATCCAATGTAGGCCCACATGATAACGCCTCATCAAACCAGAGAAGCAGCCACATAACATTTATCGTTCGCGTGTTGATGGCGAAAGCGTTTTAGGGGTGTGCACCAGTCCAGGCAAGATGTGCGTGTGATGAATCGAATGATGAATGATGGCGTGAATCGCACGCCAATAAGCACAGAGACACCCACACACCCACACCCATGAATACACGCGCACGCAGACACGCAGACACGCAGGCAGACACACACACACACACACACACACACACACACACACACACACACACACACACACACACACACACACACACACACACTTTGACCGATATTTGCATTTAACTTGAACGTTTAGTAATTTAGATGAAACAATACACCACCAGATTGTGGATGATTTGCACAATATTGACTGCGCTCGTATGTTCTGTTTGTGTTGTTTCTACACGGAGTCTTTATGGTAACGGACCACGGAAACATGACAGCTGAGAAGGAAAACGCGAGTTTGAATGTCATCTCCTCTACTGCCATGGAAACTGTCAGTGAAGACAAACTACAGATCTTAAAAGGCAAGAGAACGACTCTTTGGCAAATGAGAGCTTTAAATTTGGCAAACAACGCATCGATGTTCATTTAAGTAAATTCCATCACGATGTTTTGCGAGGTCGATGCTAACCGCTAATATAAGGGCACTGACACTGACCCATTCTGCTATTTATATGAACGTATAAGACAACTTTTTTTTTCCTGGGACGTAGTTACGAAGAAACACCATTTTAGTACAATATCAATAACGTTTTGACCCCTTTTTATGTATCCACATAGCGTAACATAGCATGATACGGACATCTGACTGTGCAATTGGACAGAAGGGTGGGCGTGTATATACTGTCCGAAGTTCACTGTTCTGGTTGTCAGTTTCTCAAATATTAATTTAAGCGTTTTCTTATTTAGTCTAATCGAGGTTGTGCCCCTATTTTGCAAGAGAAACCTGAAAGCAGCACAAACCTACCAACAGTCGCATCAGTTAAGGTGTATCAAGTCTAGATATTAGCAGCCATGATCATGGTTATTTTAATGAACGCTTTCGACCAACTGCTCTTCTATCTCTTCAGGTGCCGCCTTTCTGGGTACCGTGGGCTCCGCAGGGATAATCGCAGGATTTGGTTCGTCGTTAGCTCTCGCCAAGAAGAAAAGCCCAGGCTGGTTTAGTAAGGTAATGTTGGCCTGTTGGTTGTTTACATTTGGCCATTTATCAGGCAATTTTATCCAAAATGCCTAACGAGTAAGGCTGAGAACAATGAAAGAATTCAAATTATCTTTGAACTATCTACAAAAAATGTTTAGTGCTGCACAACCCAAATGAAAAAAAACAAGCGTAGCTTTAGCAATCAGAACACAACATTTGTCTTTTTATTTTTAAGTTTTATACAAAATATTGCATGAGTGAGATATTCTCAAAAGGAGTTAGATAGAAATCTGGAAACTATCTCAAAATCCTCTGTAAACAAGCATGCCAGCATTGATGGGTTTTTCAGTTTCAAGTCAATTATCAATTAAAACATGCATTATTTCATTAGCATAAAATGCAATTTTCTCCAGCGATGCAAAAAGTTAAAGAAAGACCACAGTCACACGTCACTGAGCGGTTATGTAAAGGAGTACAACAGCAACACTATCCTGATATTTCCTTCTATATTCCTGTTTCCCTGCTGCTTATCAGCTCCTCACTGGAACTAATTACCAGCAGTGACGCACAAGGATCATCCACATACTCTGGTTGTTTATGCGTTATGGCCTGCTGGCACAAAGCAGCCACTGTTTCTGGTGCTATTTCGGTCCCACGGCCCTTGTCGTTGGCCACCTCTGCTGTCCTTGCTCAACAGTCAGACAAATTGAATCAGCAGCGTGGGGTGAAGTGTGGTAATGAGGTCGTGGAGGAGGAGGAGGAGATCGGCAGGATGTCACCCTGGCTCACCAGCGGGGCGGCAGCCCGTGAATGGTTGGCTTCCTGTCGGATGCATAGAGGAAGCCGCCATACTTTCAAGGGACAGAAAAACACACTGAATTTCCCATGCTGCAGGGAAATGACATTTATGCCTATTTACTTGCAGCTCATTAAGCAGACACTTTCATCCAAAGTGACTCAGAGTGAATTCAGTTAAGTCCTTCAGATAGGCAATTAAGGAGTAGGTATGCGTTAGTCATCTTGCTCAAGGATCCCTATTGCTAGACTGCCAATATTGGGGATTGAACCCCAGACCCTTTTGGCTGGGAGACAACCACCCAACGACAGCTTCTCCCCTACCAATTATGTTATTAAAATGATGTAACAAACCTCCCCTTCTCCAGTGACTACTTACTTAGATTGGTTGTTTTACTTTTTTTTATCCATTTAGCATTTAGTGATTTAGCAGACACTCTAATCCAAAGCACCTGAGCCCTTTCTGCATAAGTAGAGTTATGGAGCAGGTAGAGGTTGGGGGCATCGCTCCAGATGCCTACAGGTAGACCTGCAGACATGGGGGGGGTTTGAACCCAGAACCTTCCACCTAAGAGTCAAACACCCTAACCAAAAGACTAGACTATAATCCATGGTGTGTGTTTATCAGATAACTGTATCCCCGTCTCCCCCCCTCTGTCTCAGGGGGTCATGCCCACGGCGGCGGTCCCAGAGAGCGGGGCCTCACTGGCCCTGAGGGCGCTGGGCTGGGGGTCACTGTACGCCTGGTGCGGCGTGGGCCTGCTCAGCTTCACTGTGTGGAAGGCCCTGGGCGTTCACAGCGTGAGTATAGGAACCTATGAGGCCGGGGTGATACTGTATTGAATATTTTATATTGCCGCAAGGAAAACCAACAGTGTGATCAACATGTCGACATTCTCATAGTAAAACTTAAGACTGCAATGTTGATTATCAGATCATCAGATTTGATGCTTGTAATCTGCATTAAATACCGTTGGAAATGTATCTATGTGAGGATGACCATAAAACTGCAACGGGAGTAAAGGACTTGGTGACATCTGCCTGGGTGGGATTAAGCGCAATACCCACACTGACCACTAGCGGATGACAAACCCCTTGGCTTGTGTGTGATGTAATTAGAATGCAACTCCCACTGGGACTATCCGTTAATCACCTTACTCTTACTCCCAGTCAGAGTCTCTCTCTCTCTCACCTGGTGCTGCATGTATTCCTCCAGTGTCCTCACCCGTTCTCGTCTTGTTTCAGCTATCAGAGTTCAGATTGAAGATGGCCACCATCTTCCCTTCCATCCCCAAGAGCCCACAGGAAGAGGAAGGTTCAGAGCAGACGAACTGGGACGGCATCTTTAACTCCAAATAGACTGCTGCTGATTGATTTGGGGAGGCCCTAAAAAAGACTCAAGACTTTGATGTTCCATTGTTGTGTTTCAGTCAGACAGTTTGTAGCATCCCGAGGACTGCACAGTAGGACAAGTCTATTAGGATTGATCTTGGATTGATGGTCGACGTGAAAACTCATTGTACCGCCGACATCGTGAGGACTTCGGACCAAGGGCATCTTTGGGAGTTGAACCAACACGTTCAAATATCAATTGAGTTCACCCAGTTGTCAATTGCTATTCAGACCAGACCTGGTTCTGCTGAACACCAAAACCCAGTTCTCATGGACAGAACCATCTTTTGAAGAACAGTGGTTGTGTGTCTTATGCCTGTGGTTGCGTTGCTGATAAAGAGATTTAATGCACTTTAAAACAGGGCAATGCACTAAACATGGGTCTTCACTTGTATGCATTGCTTAAGAGTTTTATGAGAGAGATTTAGCCCAAACAGTGGTCACAGTGCAACCAGATGCCATGTACATTTATTATTTCATCATGTTGTGAAACAAGTGTATAAAGATAAGGAATAAACAGTGGCCATCTTCTCTTTACATTGGTTTGAATTGTTGCAACCTGGCCAACTGTTAACAACTTTCAGCTGTACAGCAAGTCTAGCATGTTAATGTTTATGTAAAAAAATGCTATTTTTTGCATGACAGGTACTGTTAGCGCACACACACACACACATGTCCCGATAAATCCTGTTCATGTAAAGGACATTTGTGAGTTTTAATGTCTTTCTTTTAAAGTTAACCATCGCGGTGTCGATCCCACAGCCTCTTTGGCGAGGAAGACAAACATATGTACAACTTTATTTACACGTGGGGCCTGGACAGTGACGGTGGTGAAGTGACAGTTGAGAGTGATGCATAAAGATGAAAAATAAACCTAAAACAAAACTTTGTTTAGGATGTTTCGCGGTTTTATACTGGTACGGTTCTGCGACATTGTTGGCCAAGATAGTTCAAATATATCTTAATTATTCACATTTAGCAACCACACACCCCTCTTGCTCAATCCCCTGAATTCTCCAAGACAAGCTGGATAAACACTATTGCACACCATAGGCTTTAGACATAAGGTCAAGCTGTCATAACACACCAGAACACGGCTCTATTTACACACTATTTAAATACAGTAAGTGGTTCACATCCACAGAGACCCTCCGTGGAGACAGAACCAGAGGCCACACACCTCCAAACCCCCTGCAACCAAAGCCTTCCAACTTTGGTTAAAACAACGAGAAACACCTAAATCAACCAAAACGTAAAAATACCAAGTATTAAATATTTTGTATTCAAATTATTTAAAAGTCCCAAATAAAAATTTGTGGAAGGAGCCAATAAGCTGTATATATATTCGATATATATTCTTTATGTAAAAACATTTCGTACATCACCATTCTTTTCTTTTAAATAAAAATATACGTCCAGCGTCGCGTCTCTCACACACACACACACACACACACACACACACACACACACACACACACACACACACACACACACACACACACACACACACACACACACACACACACACACACACACACACACACACACACACACACCCACCCCTTCTGAGCACGCTCAGTGCGCGTGTCACGACGAGCGGCCCACCTTGAACAGCACCTCGCACAAGATGGTGGCCACGGGCGGGGCCAGCGCGGCGGCCAGCGACACGTCCAGCAGGCGGCTCTCGTGCAGGACGAACTCGCCGCCGCCGCCACCGCTGCCCTCCAGCCGCGCCAGCGCCAGCAGGGCCTTCGCCGCGCGGCACATCATGTTGACGCTCGGGGGCTCCGGGGCCAGCGGCGGGGCGCCCCCCGGCGGGGGCGGCGGGGGGTGGTGGTGGTGGTGGTGGTGCTGGTGGTACTGCGCCGCGGCGACGCCGTCCTCCAGGAAGCCGATCAGGGTCCCCGCCGCGCCCTTCTGCAGCGCCAGGGCGCGGGCGGCCGAGGCCTCGCCCTGCGCCAGGTTGGACAGCGCCGCCACCGCCATCTCCCGGCACACGGGGTGGCGCCGGTCGCCCACCAGCCGCAGCAGGGCGGCGAACAGCCGCTCCTGGCGCCGCAGCGGGGGCGTGGCCAGCAGCAGGTCCACGTTGGCGTCCTGGATGCTCAGCTTGCACAGGGACTCCAGCGCGAGGCGGCGCGGCGTGAGGGAGGAGGAGCAGGAGGAGGAGCCGGGGAAGGGGTCGTGGGCCTCGGCCGAGGGGCAGACCATCCAGTGCAGCACGCCGTCCAGCAGGGGCAGGCACACGGTGTCCGGGTACAGCGACAGGTCCAGCTGGCCCGACATGTTGGCCAGGGTCACCAGGGTGTTCTCCCGCAGCGCCCCCAGACACTCCCACCACCACTCGTCCCGGCTGCACCCCACGCCCGGCTCCTCCCACTCCTCCGCCTGGCTCCTCCTCTTCCTCCTCCTCATCATCATCCTCGTCCTCTGGCTCCTCCGGGGGGGGTGGCGGTGATGCAGGAGCACCAGGCGTCCCAGCAGCAGCACCAGGCCCGGGTGGCGGGACATCTCCGCGTCGTTGCCGGGGACGACCGAGAGGCTGCGCAGCACGTTGGACACGCACACGCAGCGCCGGGCCAGCTGGTCCTGCCAGGGCTCGGCCGTGGAGAGGGGCGCCTCGGCCCAGCCCTGCGGCTCGTCCTCCAGGGGGCTGATGGGCCCGCGGGGCGGGGCGCTGGCCCCTGGCCTGGAGGAGCCTGGGTGGGGGCAGACATGGGGAATATATGAGTGGGGGGGGGGGTCATTTTTGTGCACGATTTGTGTTCCAACTGCATGGTGATATAATTACCCTTATGTAATTATATATTTATCCCCAAAAACTACACACAGCTGGGTGAGTTATGTACTCATTAAATGGTCCACAGTCAGGTTTGCTGGGCATCAAAAGAGTAGTCTCATGGGGATTTAAACCCAGTGCCTTCTTGCTGTCAAGAGCTATCAGTGCTAACCAATGTCAAACAACATGTTATTCTTGCAGTTACCAGCAGAGGGAGACTCACTCTCTCACTCTCACACTCACCAGACTGGGCATCCAGCAGCTCATTGGCCGTCTGCCTCTTGCCCCCATCCTCTTCCTCCTCTTCACTCATCTCTTCCTCCCACTCCTCCTCCTCCTCCTGGCTCTCCTCCTCCTCCCGGGGGGCGGCGTGGCGGTGCTGCCCGCCGCCCGGGGGCTCCATGTGGGTCAGGATGTGTCGGGTGGAGTCCCCCCCGCCGGCCTGCCAGTGCAGCAGGCCGCTGGTGAACCTGCAGTCCTGGGTCAGCCGGGCCCAGCGCGCCTCCACCTCCTCCGCCCCCTCCCCCACCTCCTCCAGCAGGAGGGGCAGCAGGTCGTACTTGCTGGCCTGCTTGGGAGGAGGAGCGGTGGGTTCCGAAGGCTCCTCTTCTCCTCCCGTGCCCTCCTTCTCCTCCTTGACTCCTTCTTTTGCCCGAATCGTGGACAGCGGTGGTTCCGTTTCCATGCCGACCTCCTCTTTTTCCTGCTTCACAGCACGGATGATTGGCTCCTCGGTTGTTAGCAACACCACCTCCTCCTCCTCCTCCTTCTCCTCCTCCTCCTCCTCCTCCTCTTTCTCTGTTGACTGCCTGGGCAGCCTCTGCTCCTCCTGCTGTGATTGGCCGTCAGAGAGAAGAGGGCTGACAACGGATTTGGTTGTTGTTGTTGTTGTTGGCTCCAGTGGCGTTTCCTCTGCCGGGAGGTTGGCCCCCAGGGGCCGGCGCAGGCTGGACTGGGGCCCCTGGGAGCCCAGCTCGTACTCCTCCAGGATACCGAAGATCTGTATGAGGCAGCGGCGGTAGAGCTCCACCACCAGCTCCAGGAAGCCCGGCAGCTGAGGAGGAAGAGGTCAGAGGTCAGAGAGGTAGAGGGCAGAGAGGTCGAGGTGGAGAAAGATGGAGGAGCTCAGTGGGTGAAGGGAGAGATGGAGCAAGGGGTATAAATGGACTACAAGAGGGCGTAATGAGAGGGATACAAGGACTGTGTCCTCTGGGTGGGACGCGTTGGGAACATGATCTGAAGTGATCCCAATGAGAGAAATTACCAAGTAAGAAAAGGATATGTCGAGGGGCAGAATGGCCATTTAATATACTACAAATTATAACGCACAACAAAACTTATGTCTTGTTAAGTGTCGTTTCCCTTTGTTGACCAAATCAAAGGGAGGCAACACGTTACAGAAAAAAAGCAATTTGAATAAACAAAAAATGTCAAGATTGTGATTCATCAACGATTGGATGTTCCCATTTTGTGACAGGGTTCTTTGCGAAGTGGTTGGTGGTTGGTGGTGTACCTGACTGAGGCTGAAGGAGCCCACGGTGCTGTCGTCGTACAGCAGCACGTTCAGCGTGTCCAGCGCCCACGTGCCCTCGGCCAACAGGCCCGACTTCAGGGCCATCATCACGCGCCACGCCTCCGGGGTTCCTGGGGAGAGGAGAGTGAGAGCGGTAGCTGTAGCGGTAGCGGTACGTAGGAAGGCTGAGTCATTTCTGTACGTGTGAAAAGTGCTTAATTTAAGGTCTGTTCTGCTCAGGTTATCTTTCCTGACTATTTTTCAAAAAAAAAGGTGGTTGGAACGGAATCCAACCACAAAAAGACAAATCTTTGGAATAGGATATGAAGCTATTAATACGGACTAGGCCCTGCAGTAGACGCCCACATGCATGACTATTCAGTTGGAAATCAATTCTTGTTTCCATGATTTATAATAGCTGGTGGTATTTCTAATTACTACTAAAACTGCATTGTATTTTAATAAAAGCTGAAAGAATATCTCAGCAAACAGTTGCCGCTGCATGGACCATCTGTTAAAAGCTCTTAAAGTGGTTGTGTTTCTAAAGCCTGACTAACAGGGCGATGTGTCATGTTGCGTGGCAGGCCCGGGATTCGAACCTGTGTCCTTGGGGGTGAGCCGGCGGCGGGGCTTGAGCCGGGGCTGCGTGGCCTCCACCGCCCCGGGGGGGAAGCTGAGCTCCCTCTGGACCGGAGGCAGGGTCTGACCGGGACCCCCGGGGAACGGACCCGGCCCCGGGCTCCCCTTCTTCAGGACCGCCATGTAGGGGCCGGCGGGGCCCGGCGACGGGGAGCCAGCTCCCGTCGGCCGAGGGAAGGAGGGGCTGGGGGCCCGGGCGACGTGGTTGGCCATGGTGGCGCCGGCGGGGAAGGGGGAGGGGGGGTGGCGGGAGGCGGACAGGGGGCCCATGGAGGGAGACAAGGAGGGGGAGACGTGAGGCGGGAAGGGAGGCTGCCGGTGAGCCGGGTGACCCGGGGGCCACTGGCTGTCCTGAGGGCCCCTACCCTCGGGGTCCTCCCCTCTGCCCATTCCTGGGTAAGGGTGGCCCTGGGCGGGGCGACCGGGGTACTGGGGCCCCTGTCCCGGGCGGCCGGGGTAGGGGTAGCCCATGTCTGTCCTGTGGTGCCACACGTGACCCGGGGCCTGGTCCCCGGAGTCCCCAGAGACCGGCGGGCCCCCACTCATCATGGCTGGCTTCTGGGCCCCCTGGGCGGCCCCGGGAGGGATGCGGTCGCGGGGGTAGGGGTACGGGTACTGGCCCGGGATGGGCCGTCTGTCGGGGCCCATGTACCCCCCTCCGCCCCCCCCTCCTCCGGCGTAGGGGCCGTAAACCTCTGGCTGGGGGCCGCTGTACTGCAGAGGGTAGGGGTCCCCCTCGTGGCGCTTGGCTGGCGGGTATAGCCCCTCCCCGGGCCTCTTGTAACCCTGGAAACGCCAAACATACAAAACACACACACACACACACACATATATGAGAAACGCTGGCCAGTGGGACTGCTAGTTACTGTACGGTCCAAACCATAACATCCGTCCCTACGACTACTGATCGGAAAATCTTCCGTTCATCGGACCGACTTGACTCGAGCTACATTTCGGTCCGTTACCGTGGGAATCTGAAGTCGCCGAACCTCTAAGATAATTGGACTAAGAAAATGGACCACTTTAACTCATGCGTCCGGTTTAATATCTCAAACTACAGAGAGTCCGCTGATCAGGATTAGTTTCATCATTAGACGGGCCGTCCAACAGAGAACTGAACCTCCCGTCACCCATGACACTCTCACTGATGACGGCTCGACGACACGTATGGAAAAAAAATCTAACGAAAGAGTCGCAGTCGTGCGGCGATAGGTAACCATGGTAACCAGACACCGTTCTCCAGACACCTTGATTCGTTTCATATCATCGACCGGTAGGTTATGTTGCGTTAGTGAGCTTGTTTTGATTTGTATACATTAATTTATTTTATTTTAGAAAGTGAGATAATAGTCTGGAAACAACACAACATTTTTTCCATACTCTTCTCTTTTTCCATTCTTTTCCAGACCTGGAAATGACTCAAATTAAATTCCATACTTTTCCATAACTGCGTAGGAACCCTGAGTGGTAAACACCTACGCACGCTGACCTAAACAAGACATTTCAGTACGGTGGTACATCAGAGTCACACATCAAACACGCATCAAGGAATCCAATCCACACGATGAAAGATAGAATGTAGAGAATTCAACCGACTGTTTTCTCAGCGGACCCTCCAACCTCTGTGTCCTTCACTGCATTCCTGCCATTCTCAACATTCCCTTCTGCCAAACAACAACAATAACGCACGGGGAGATATGTCAACCGCTACCACCGACAGGAAACCCTCAGGGGGAAGCCACACCCACAAGGACATGCCCTGCCCATATATGGTCACAGTGACCCTAGTGTTAGTAGCTACAGCCATCTAGGAATAGGAATAAATGCAGTAGTTGTAGAAGTAATTGAGGGGGGTATGGGGAGGCGGGGGAAGTGGTAGCACCCCCTTGTGGCCAGGACACTGACCTGCTGGGGGTACATGTTGGGCTGGTGAGCGGTGAAAGGCATGCTGGGAGGGAACTGCTGCTGGCCGTAGCCGTCGTGAGCGTGCCTGGAGGGGGAGGAGTCAAAGAAACCATCACCATGGACATCATCATCATAATCAATGGGTTAGAAACACACTTCTTTATTCTGGTTCATTCAAAAATACGACATATTTTGAGAGTCGGCACCGGTGGTTCATCATTTGTATACTTATTTTTTAATGACTATTGCTAGATTTAGATGAATTTCAGAAAGGTTTTCAGGCTGCCTGGTGGTTCTGAACAGGGCTGAGTGGGGTCCTACCTCTGGGCTGGGTATCTGTTCCCGGGGTACAGGCCCGGGTCGTTCCCGGACGGAGCCATGCTGTTCTGTCCAGCAGGGGGCGCCAGGCTGCCCTCAGGACCCAGAACATGGTCTGGTCTGGAGGAGGGGAGACAGGTAGAGATTAACATGACAGATGTAACATGACAGATGTAAAATGACAGATATAACGACTTTACATGGAGAATCTGTGTCATGGGACAAAGGTTGGGTAAAGTCTTAAATGACTCAATTGACTACCGAGAGAGTGAGTGAGTGAGTGAGTGAGAGAGAGTGAGTGTTACCTGCGGTCATAGCCCGGGCCGTAGGGGTACTGCGGTCTGGGGCCGCCCCCCATCCCTGGCTGGGGTCCCGAGCGGGGTCCCCGGGGGTACATGTCCTGCATGGCCCCGCTGGGCATCTGACCCGGCCCGTAGACCTCGCTGGGACCAGGACCTGCTCACAAATAAAATACTGATTCAAATTGACCCTTATCATCTTGATACATGGATATGGTTTTAGGTTTTGTTCAGCCTGGGGAAGGGCTGCTGGCTCTCCTGTAAACACCCCTTATATTAAGTATAAATAAGCGGAGGACAGGTGTGTTGCATCAAGGCTTAATCAGCAGGTGACCAGGGACCTATATCAGCCAATCAGAGGCTTTGCATGCAATAGCATGTGTTTGACCTAGAGAGGGAGTCTTCTAATGCAAACCAGAGTTTGGGTCTCCCTTAGAAGAAAACATCACCGCTGGTCTGGTCGGACAGTTCCGGTGGTCTCACCCTTGCGAGGGGGTCCATCGTAGGGCAGCCTCATGGTCAGTCCGTCTCCCTGCACTCCCAGCCCCGGCTGACAGGGGGCACCACTGGGACCTGGACCAGGTTTTCCGTGGAACACCGCTGGGTCGCTAGAGTGGGAAGTAATAGCATTAGTTATTTAGACATAGTTAGAATGATATTATTCATTATTTTAAAATGGCGAGTATAATGTCATTAACTTGGTTCAACGTTAATAGAGTTTTTTTCCACAATGTTATTATTAACATTGGTTTCAGGGTGTACCTGTTTCCCGGCTGGGGGGTCAGGGGTCCGTGGGGGGTGGAGGCGGGGGTGGGGCGCTTGGGCTCCCCGGGGGTCTCTGGTCTCCCGCTGGCCTGGGGGGTGGCGGGCCGCTGCAGCAGGCCCGAGGGAGCTGGAGCAAGTGTTTTATTTGGTACATCATATTATTATACTGCATGCTTTGCTTTATGATTGATTTATGATGAATTTAACATACAGCAGACGTTGCATTTGATAGTATGAACTTGGCTGAATTCATAAAATCTGATTTGACGATTCATGGTGATATTATTCCATGTAATCCTTTCTCTGCTACTCTGGTCTTCTCTGATCTATTCAAAAGTTCTAATGAAATCAGCAGGTGACAGGTTGCCCTAACTGTGTCTTCCTTTTGTCGATAAATGCAAATCCTTATTTGGTTTTTGATTTGATTTCTTTAAGCTCTTATTTGGCTCCTAACCCATGTTGTGTCGCTCAGGATAAGAGAAAGCTACTGTGTGTGTGTGTGTGTGTCTGTGTGTGTATGAAGAATGCTGTGTCACCGAGGGAGAGAGCGAGAGAGTGTGACAAAGAGAGCGAGAGACTGTGACAGAGAGAGAGAGAGAGAGAGAGAGAGAGAACAAGGATGAGAGAGTATCACTGGTCTGTAAACCGTGGGAAAGTAGGTCAGATTCAGGTCACTGCTGTTTACAAACTCTCTGTCTCTGTATGTGTGTGTGTCTCTGTGTGTGTGTGTGTGTGTGTGTGTGTGTGTGTGTGTGTGTGTGTGTGTGTGTGTGTGTGTGTGTGTGTGTGTGTGTGTGTGTGTGTGTGTTAATCTACCACCAACACAAACTTTCGTATGCCAGGGGGATTCCGTGATGACTGTGACTCTGTCCCACTCCCTCTACATTCTGCTGCTTAAACAAACAGCCTCTCAGTCCTTGGACCAGACCCACCGAGTCACATTTTAACCTCTGACCTCCTGGTTTAATCTCAGTTTTGCAGTTAATTATGCTAACAATATCAGGGAAATTAAACAATGTCTCAATTTCCGTTTTGAGAACAGGTTTGAGATTGGCAAGTGGTAGATATGACAGTGTTTAAAAGATTGCATTGTTTTATAATGTATTTCATGGCTTCCCACATATTTCATAGTGTAATGATGACTTTTATTGTGGCGATCAGACCGACTGGCGACTTTTATTGTGGTGACAGCCATTAAAGATACATAGCTTGATGGCTGAGGACCAACAGAGACAGACATACAGACCCCTATCTGGAAGGACAGGGACAGACAGACACAGAGCAGCCCGGCTACAGGCAGACAGACAGATAGACAGACAGACAGACCTATAGCTGGAGTGCTGAAGACAGACAGACAGACAGACAGACCTATAGCTGGAGTGCTGAAGACAGACAGACAGACAGACAGACCTATAGCTGGAGTGCTGAAGACAGACAGACAGACAGACAGACCTATAGCTGGAGTGCTGAAGACAGACAGACAGACAGACAGACCTATAGCTGGAGTGCTGAAGACAGACAGACAGACAGACAGACCGACCTATAGCTGGAGTGCTGAAGACAGACAGACAGACAGACAGACAGACAGACAGACAGACAGACAGATGGTGTGTCTCACCAGGGGAGGGGGGCAGGACCCTGGCCTGCTGGGGGGAGGCCATCTTGGGGTCCCCGGGGCCGGGCCCCGAGGCCAGGACCCCCTCGGCGGGGGGCTCCTCCCCCCGCTCGGCCTGGCACTCATAGGTGAACAGGAAGTGGATGTAGTGCTTCTTCAGGGAGCTGGCGGCGCTGCTGGACGCGCCCACGCTCAGGTGGGCCGTCAGCTCCCGCCACTTCTTGTTCTTGTTCACCTGAGGACCAGAGGGTGGTGCAGGCTTTTAGCAGACGCTTTTATACAAAGCGACTAATAAAGTGGTTAGTCATCTTAAAAAAAAACAACAATCTACCGCCATCTGACATGAATCATTTTAAGTTTTTATTTTTGTCTTTCCCCTCATTCAAACTCAGAAGCCTGGCTCGCCTGGGAGCCCAAAAGCCAGATTTATAGTTGTCTAGCGGGAACTGATGTAATCAGTTCCCACTTATACGACTATAAATCACTGCATAATCACTGCTCTGTGCAGGTCGCGTGTCCTGCACATTTGTGCATGAACTTCCCGCATCAACAGCATCGTTATGGCAAAAGTCAGAATATAAATGTCATGGCCATGCGTGGGAATGGTCCAGAATGGGCCATCACGTTGACTATATTTCTGGTTCACACTACCTGGTCGTCCTGGTAGTGTTACCACTTTTAAAAACTAGGTTGAAATGCGTGATCTCATCTTATCTGCGGCATCTCCTCAAAGCCAGGGCGGACTGGTTTCCAGGTGTAACGCCAGAACAGCAGCTAACAAAAACAACCGTTCCCAGGAATATCTAAACGGATCCCTTCTCTTTCGTTTCTCTCCCCCCCCCCCCATCTCCCATCATGCACCAGTAGCTCACCATGGCCATCCCGCCCATCTCCCTGACGCACATGTAGAGGCGGTAGAGGTCCAGGGGCTTCTTGCCCACGGTGGGCAGGCCCGGTACAGGGGTCCCCCGCTCCTCCATGAAGGCCAGGTAGCGGTCCACCCAGGCCCTGCGCTCCGGCTCCCCGCCCAGCTCGTACAGACGCGCCGCCTTGTCCCCCGTCCCGGAGAACGTGCTGCCCCCTGGCGTCTAGAGAGAGAGAAAGAGAGAGAGAAAGAGAGAGAGAGGCTATGTGGTGGGAGTTATCAACCAGTTATGGACTTCCATTCAGGGACTCTTTTGAAATAAATACAATTCAAACAATTTGAAAATGAACGGTATAAATACACAAAAATATTCTAGTTCTAATCTTTTTGAAAATTCAGGGATCAGGATTATATTGGACTTTTTCACAATATTGATGATATCTGCTGATATCTTATCATGGAATCCATCAATTGAGGCCCATGAGAGCCCGTCTAAAAATGGTAAAAAGCGCAGAGAGAGAGAGAGAGAGAGAGAGAGAGAGAGAGAGAGGAGAGAGAGAGATGAGAGAGAGAAGAGAGAGAGAGAGAGAGAGAGAGATGAGAGAGAGAGAGAGAGAGAGAGAGAGAGAGAGAGAGAGAGAGAGAGAGAGAGAGAGAGATGAGAAGAGAGAAGAGAGAGAGAGAGAGAGAGTGTTGCAGGTGTGGTGAGCACCCAGGTGGAGATCTAACGCTGCTTCCACGCCGCGCACACCAGCACTGATACAGGAGATAACTAGACATGCAGATCTACTCTTGATCGCTGGTCGGATGTAGCGAATAAATGCCACAGAGGGAAGGCAGCCTGCTGAACACCTCTGATGTTGTGCCCGTTTTAATTTCCGTCGACTCTCGTCTCGTTGGCTGCCAGAACGTAACATTCTTCTGGTGCGTTCCCCCGACCGCTCCTTACCACGTGGATGCTGATTGGAGGGTTAGGATCGGTCAGTGAAGAGGGTTACCTTGGGTTTGGGTGGTTCAATGGGGGCAGTGGGGGTAGTGGTATGGGGGGTGTGGCCGTCTTGGCTAAGCTCCGCCCTCTGTTTGGCCGGGGGATTGCCCATCCTCTCTGGGGACATCATCAGTGGGCCTGGATGGGAGAAAGGTATTCCCATTGGTTACAACAAAGTAGCCATGGGGAATTGTTTTTCAAATAGATTTCAGGTTTTGAGCTGAACAGTACAACTAGGAAAATAAAGAGAAATACGAATGAACTCCAGGCTCATTAATTCAGTTAGAAGCTCCCTCAGGGACAGGAAGTGACACAACAGTCCTAACCTGAGGGCGGGACATTGTAGGCGGGCCCTTGAGAGGTTATTCTTCCACAGTTGTTACCTGGCTGTTGGGTGTAGGGGCCCGCGGGGCCCATTCCTCCCATCGGCCCCATACCCGGGAAACTACCCTGTCTGGACACCACAGAGGAAGAAATGGGTGTTGTATTAATACATTTTGGACTTTACCTAGCTAGTGTGTAGCGTCTCTCAGTCTTACAGACGGAAGGGAGGGGTTAGTCCATTAACACCAAACACACATCTGTATTTAGACAAGCCGTGCAGTTTGAACCAATTCAGCACCACAGCCGGCCAGCCAGAGAGAGGGAGGGGAGAAGCAGAGTGTCATTGGAGGAGGAAGGGAAGAAGCAGTTATGGTTACGTTTCAGTGGGCCGAGACCCAACCAGCACATGTCAAATCCAGTCATGTGTTTCAACAGTCAGAGACAGAAGAGAACAAGGTGGCAGGCCTGTTAAGTGAAGAACAGGGGAGTACACTCATGAGGATGTCACGAGTGTACTGTAAGGATTGCAGTAGATTGAGTCGGTTATACAGGGAGTTTCCGTTTCATTCCAGCAGTAGGTTATGCATCGGTCACACCCTTAGATGACCGCAGAGTAACACATAAACCGAGGGAGTGCTATTGCAGAACCGGCCCACTCTCCATTTATTCAGACTGGCTTTGAAACGTTTATCCAACTGTTTTGTCAAATTTTGCCCAAAGTCTTCTTTCCCTATTCACTATTTAGCCGACACTTTAAACCAAAGCGACGTCCAGTGATCCATGTGCCGGGAGGGGTTTGCTAGGGTAACTGGCTCTCAAGGATCCCCAGGTAGTCTGGACAATTGAGATCCAAACCTCTAATACAACCAAACCTGTACTCTCCAGTCTCCCTTCTGTTAACTCATGGTTCTTGGTTTCTGGGCCAGTATCGGCCGTTGAGACAGCTCCCAGGTCTGTGCAGCCAGACATGTCGGGTTTTGCCCTCCCTCGGTTACTCATTACTCTGCGGGGCGATGACATCAGCATGCTGAACCTACCCACGGTGATTGGGGGGGTGGTGGGGGGAGGAGGGAGCTGGGGTCACACCACTACGCTGCTGGTGCTGGGGGGAGTGAGGGTGGAGGTTGGGGTTGGGGTGGAGGTGGGGGTGGGGTGGAGGGTGGGGGTGGGATGGAGGGTGTGGGTGACGCGGGGTGGGGGAGAGAGCGGGCCGGGACGCCGGCGGCCAGGGGTGGTGGGGGTAGGCTGGGGAGCGGGGGAAGGGGGGTCTGGAGGGGAGAGAGAAATCACACAGCGGTTGATTGTGTTTTTCATCCACCACTGGACCCAAAGGATAATAACTCAAAGACAAAGCAAGAAAATAACGTCCAATACACTACAATATACGACTATAGACAGATGGACAGGTGGAAATGGCGACTATACCATACATCTTTCTGAACAACTAAAGAAACTACTTCAAAACAAACGATAGCAGTTAAATAAGTTATAATGGTTAAACTATACATGTCACTCTTTCATACGTGGCTGGACCTTGCTTCACTACTGCAGCCACACTCACCTGGACTGTGTGGCGGATGAGGACGAGGCAAAGTTGGACCCTGGGACAGTGTGGGGGCCCGTCTCGCAGGGCTTGCAGATGCCTTTGGTTCCCAGGGGCCCCATGCCCTGGCCAGCCGGCTGAGGCATGCCAGGGGACGTGGGGGCCATGTGGTTGGGGGCGCCAGGGTAGGGCCGGCCCCCGGGAGCCCCGGGGCCGCCGGGGCCCCCGGGGCCCAGGCTGCGGCCTGAAGGGGTAGAGGGTCCCTGGCCATGCATGGGG
The DNA here is from genome assembly GCF_964030765.1 of Micromesistius poutassou. Classification (NCBI taxonomy): domain Eukaryota; kingdom Metazoa; phylum Chordata; class Actinopteri; order Gadiformes; family Gadidae; genus Micromesistius; species Micromesistius poutassou. The sequence continues at coordinate 6,607,886 of NC_140289.1, forward strand.
CTGCCGGCGTTCATCCCCATGCTGTTGGCCGGGCCGGGGCCACTGTAGCCGGCTGTGGGGGCCCCGCCGTAGTGTGGGGGCCTCGGGTAGTTACCTGGGGCCAACAGAGGGCGGGATGAACATACAGTATGTCACTTCCAACTTGATTCAATAAGAGCAAAAGCATTGCTCAGCTGTTAAATCTGATTTGAGTACAAAAATGTTAAAACCCCACCCAATACATAGGCGGCAATTCAATAAATTATCTCCCGGCCAAGTGAAATGCAAATTTGAATGGTCTCACGTGGTACCATGAACTAGACATATAGACATAAACCAGCATGTAAGCAATATGTCTTGTGGTGACTGAATTCTGGCTCTATACTGAACGTCACTGCACTGTCTATAAAGGCACAAAGCCCACCCAAACATAGCATGTTGGAAAATTGGGTTCATTATAGTTCCTTGAATGAACAGGGAACTAGAACATTTAGTTCCCTGAATGAATAGGGAACTAGAACTTATTGTTCCCTAAATAAACAGGGAACGAGAGTTAACGCTCAACAACCACAGAATAGAGTGAATACATTCAAAGTGGTTCATAGAGGTGAAATCCTTCCATTATATGTGGATATTTTCTTTGTAAAATTCACACTGAACCCTGACTACAGGAGTGTGGGGCTGCTGTAGTTCCCTGCTGTGAAAAACAACAAAATGTGAACACACTTGGCATTCGTGGTAAGACATCTGTTGAGGCAGTCAGCAGCAGATGATTCATTCATTACAGATGATTAATCACCCAAGCGTACAGAGAGAAACACACACACTTCAACTGTGGACCCGGTTGACAGGGGACCCATGGGTTATGGTGAACAGGTGGTCTTGCTCAGGGCCCGGCTGTACCTGAAGGCCCGTACTGGGCGTAGGAGGGGCCTCCTCCCTGCTGATAGGAGGAGCCGTGGTGCACGGGCCCCCCGGGGGAGCCGTGAGGGGACATCGGGGGCCCCGGTGGCTGGGGGCCAAACTGAGGTACCGGGGCGTTACGTTGCATGCCGTGAGGAAACCCTTCGGACGGACGGGGAAACACAGTTTCTATAGTATACTTTAGAGGAACCATACTTGGTACAGCTGTGTAACTTTCTAGAATTGCTGAGGGCCCTCACCTCTGTCCTGTGACATGGGGGACTGGCCCATAGAGGCGTGGGGGCCCATGTCCTGAGACATCGGGGACTGCCCCATCGAGGCGTGGGGGCCCATGTCCTGGGCCACACTGCCTGGGGTCAGGGGGCCTGCCTGGGTCCCTGAAACACACAGGAGAAAACAATCAATATGTTAATAATGTTGCACACAGGTACACCCATGATCACATGATGAAACGCAGAACGGAAACAAACAGAGAATCATTTTGCGTGTGAGCATATCACTGCATTTGCAGCAGTATTGGGAGACCTGAAGATGAACCTGTACATCCACAGTGCATATGGTTTCCACGGCGACGCAGACTAATGGGACCTCCTAGACTGAGCCTCAGTCCAGCAAGCACCTGCTGGCCTCGTTATCACAGCTGGACACACAGAGTGTGTGTGTGTTTGTGTGTGCGTGTGTGTGTGAATGTGTGTGTGTAACCGGTTGGGGTCTGGGGTTATGCCACTGGCAATTTAGACAACTGACCGAGGAAATGGTGAAAAGAAAAAAATGGCTTCCATAACTAGACCACCAAATGATCTGGCATTGGAACCTTACATGGCATGTGAGGTGCAGGGATGGAAGTGGGTTGAAAGTGACACTTGTCCTCTTTCAGAAGAAGCTGAGCTTCTTAATGTTAAAGACAGATAGATCTGTCTGTATGTAGGCTATATTCTATATGCTAGGACGGTGCTAGTCTTCGTGTTGACTCACACAGGGAAGAATTGGTTTGTGTTCCCAGAGCATTGTGGGTATTTAGTGAGAACAGCCTGATTGGCTGAGACTGACTACCACCACAATTGTCAGGGAAACCAGCCCCATCGTTTTTTTGAATGTGTGGGTTGTTGTTTTGTCGTGTTTGATAGTTTGATTATGAGTAATTGCATTGATGATGGTTCTAATAACGTTGAACCAATTTTTGGTGATTTTCATGTAGCCTTGTGGTGCGTGTTGATTATGTGCAGATTTGGTTTAACAGAAGTCAAAATCTGTAATTGCTTGTAAATGTGTATTTGTGGCTGTGTGTTATTGTGACAGTCCATGTTAAAGACTGTCGAGTGAATGTACCAATGTAGTCATTTGTAATTGCGACAACGTGTGTAAGGGAGAATGAATGAATGAATGACTGACTGACTGACTGACTGCGTGCACCACATGACCTACCGGGGCCACTGGCGGGGGAGATGGGTCCGGAGCGTGATTGGCCGGAGCCCACGGGGGAGGCCACGGGGGAGGAGGACGATGCCCCCCCGCCGCGCATGGCAGGGAGGCGGGGGGAGACGTGGGGGGAGAAGGGGGACTGAGCCGGGTTGCTGGTTTCCCCCTGGCTGCTGGTTGACCCCGATGCACTGACCGCAGAGCTGATGGCCGCCTCCGTGCCCGTGGGCAAGTCATCGATGGAGCCCGACAGGTCCTGGGAGAGAGAGGGGAGAGGGAGGGAGAGGGGGGAGGGAGGGAGGGAAACGAGAGCGATTTAGCAATCAGCCATATCTATTTGACTTTTTAGACATTAAGCAGACGCTTATATTTTACATTAAACGCCATCAGATCCCAACATTAAGGAGCAGGTAGGGTAGGATCACGGCATCAATCTCAGAGGAGGCCTATCGGTCGACATTGGAAATACAACCCACAACCTTTTGGCTGGGAGTTCAACACCAATTGGACAGTCTTTAAATAGAAGTCATGAGAAATTAAATTTAATTCCTTCCCCATTCTGATCTCCTTGTCAACATCCGGTACCTTCCATTGGAAAACACCCATCAACAGTGTTTTTACTTTATTTGCATTCTCTTTCGAGCCAGCAAAACCAGCTGTGGTTTCCCCATCGAGTCCTGAAGTCTCCAGTGCTAGCTCAGCGGTACGTTGTCAGACAGCCTCATTAGAAACACATCACTGACAAACTCTTCACCCGCTCCTGAATCAGCTAAGGAAACTGGTTTGTTGTTAGTCACAAAATGAAAACATCAAACCCACGGAAAAAGGCTGCTCACAGAGTGAAAAACATAGGCGCCTTTTTCCACGAGCTACGACACTCTGTGGCGAGATGTTTATCGCGATGCCAACGATTACGCATTTATTTTGTACAGATAATTTTGTTCTGCCAGATGTCATACATACAGACATGGTACAGGGACAACAGGACCATGGCAACAGGACCATGGCACTTTCGGAAGTTTTTCGGTTCATTTTCAGAAGAAAATATGCTGAGATTTCAATCTGGGCCAATGCTCACAAGCCAAAATCCTCACAGGGCTGTTACGTCATGGCATTTTTAACAAAAGAAGATATTTTTTCAGCAAAGGTACCCCATCAAAACATATAACTTATTCTCCCTGAAACTGACAATTGTATGTGTTTGTATTTTAGTTGTATCTTTTTGTTTCCTCCTTGTTGAAACGTTCCAAGTACCCCCTGCAATTCTTCAAAGAACCCCCTCGCATAGAAAAACCGTACCGTACCCCCATTTTAGAGACACTGTCCTAGACTCCAATCGCATGCTAGCCCATTACTGATAGCATGCTAACACATGCTATTGTTCTAAATACATTAGCATGCTAACCGCCTAGCATGCTAATGTATATTCCGGATGGTAACGACGCCCCATGTCCATGCTGCGGACCGACCTCCCCGTTGGGGAGGGGGGGGGGGGGGACAGCGCTGGCTGCGTTTCAGCTCCTGTCTCCGGCGGCCGCAGGCGTCGGGGTTGAGGTGTGCCGGCTGCCGCTGCCTGCGTGATTTATAGTCACAATTACCAAGGTTGGTTAAGGTCTCCCGACGCACGCACATCAACACAACCGAGGGGGACTTTCCAGCTACACCACTTATTCAGATGTGTCTCAAAGTCTCAAAGACTCAAAGACACACACACACACACACACACACACACACACACACACACACACACACGAAGGATAAGGGATTTTAACAAACAGTAAGAGTAATAGCAGTGCTGAGAGTAATTAGGAGTGGAGAAAATCTCCCAGCAGCCCCTTGAGTGAGCCAGGCACTCCACTGACAGCTGCACCTTTAAATATAGACACAGAGAGAGAGTGAGACACAGATACATAGAGAAGATAGAGAGAGACCAAGGGACAGAGAGAGAGACCAAGGGACAGAGAGAAAGACCAAGGGACATAGGGAGAGATGGGGTGATAGGGATGGTGATGGAGGGACAGAAAGAGAATAACGGAGAGAGATTAAGGGAGAGCGAGAGGAAATAAAGAGGTATTAAAGAGAAGGCAAGGAGGCTAAATGCAGTGAGCGACAGAGAGGACAGGAACAGAGTCACTGGGAGGGGAAGGACATGGACCAAACAGCTGGCTAGGGGGACCCGGGGGTCCTTGAGGGGCCACAGCAGGGACCTCTTATGAGTCACCTCATCAGCCAGCAGCTCTGGATCAGAGGCCCAGACAGGGGAGACAGGTCTCACTTTCTGAGACATGCCCGTAAGAGGGGGGGGGTTAACCCTACGATTTAATTATGTAATGTCACTGTATCATGTCCCATACAACACTTTAGAATGTTTTGCTGCATGGTCGTGGCTTCAGTTTACTCTTCATTTTGTGTATTTATTTATGAAAAGAAAAAAATGATACGACCAGACATGGGTCTCCCACGTGAAGTTTGTGTGCAGGACGAGATAAAACAGGTGCCTTTGGGTCAGCAGAACCACTCAGAAACTCAGAAACTAGACAACTCTATCAGACCCTCCAAGTTACTGCCCTGATCTGGCAGCAGAGAAACCCCTCCTCCCTCCTCCTGCTCGCTTCAATGCGAGGTGGGGGTGGGGTTGGTGGTAGTAATAGGAATAGTGATAAAACGCGTATTAATAGCCGTGAGCCGGGGCATGTGTATACAATTAACTTAATTGATGTGAGCACATGAAGTTCTATCAGGAGAGCTACAAACACAAAGCCAACAGACACATTGATTTATAACGACACACAGAACCCAGCGACAGCGCGCGTGTGTGCGTGGGTCTCGATGGAAGGACCACTTCACCTTGAGAGCCTGGCTGGTGAACGAGCGGTTCTTTAGACTCACAAGAGCCAGAGAGGAGGAGCAGATGCGTAACATATTCTGCACTGAATGACTCTCTCTTTCTCTATGAAGCAGCTACTCATCGTCAAACAATAGGTTTCAATACGAAGACCACCTTCTGTGTTGTTGCTAAAATAATTACCTGGTCTGCAATTTATGTGGCTGGAAATGGAAGATCATGCAACAATATTCCAACCTCAAAACGTTGCTTTGCACATTTTGTTGGTAAAACTCTATTTGCACGTAGTTTTTGCATCCACTGTCAGTAGTGCTACGAGAGACGTTGTTGGAGATAATTAGGATCAGCTTTGTGCCATTTATAGGGAGTTTCTCAGCAGTTTCCGGGACAATGGTTAGTGGAAACCCTGAAATAGAAATGTCCTTTCAGCGAACAGGAAGCTTATAGAAAGTTACATTTACCACAGTTCATTAAAAGCCACCAAAACTGAAAAAAACCCTCAAGAAACCATCAATGTTGACTACAGTGATTGCTGTGATTACAGATTCTTGCACAGATGAAAGATTGCATTTGAAGAAAATAAATTACTTTTCTAAGATAAAATAATCCTAATCTCAATTAATAATATTGTAGCATAAAGTACTGGAAAGCTGTTGAACTGATAGCTTGTGAAATCCTTGATTCTTGTGATGAGGGACTCACTAATCAGATAACAGAATGGGGCACATATTTGTCACCCCTGGGCTGAACCCCAAGAATCCACTGTGTCCATTAGAATTGAATCCAAAGACTCTGTAGAGTACATACAACGCTACACAATAACTGGGCACATGATTCGGCCCACACACACAAGTGAAAAGGAGCAAAGCGACTGATTTCAGATCCTAGAAATAAATCAGATAAATTCTCATGGAGGCAAGCATCCCTGATCACAGCAGGCTGGAATGCGATGAGAATCATCCCTTCAGCGGCCATGATCAAAACCCACACCCTGACACTCCTTTCAGCAGAGGAGTAAAGTAAGGAGGACGACAGGAGAAGGTGGAACGAAGAATAATAGAGAGGGATAGAAGGAGGAGAGACAGGGATGAAAGAGGGGAGGAACTGCTCTCAGATCTCCCATCTGCCCCGGGATGGCCAATGGCAGGCCAGCATCCCATACCCCCTCCCCTTGCCAACAGCTCAGCCAAATCAGCTCTGTTATTCTCAGCGCATCACTCATATCTCTCTTGCTCTCTCAAAAAAAACAGACCCAATTGAGACTAGTTTAATACAGCAAGAATAGAGCAATAAAGATGCAACAGCTTTTTAGTGTGAATAGGCAATGCTTTATGCCTAACCTTATGCTATAATTCACATAATTCAATAATGGAGGAATTCTCCACCAGTTAAGTGGTTTAATAGGACAATCATTTTAGATTTTATGTGCCGTTTTACATCTCTAGTAATGCCCTGCTCCGAGGAAATATTTCTCTTTTATAGAGGGGTTGTAACAGATTTTATATTGTTATCAAAGCCTCCTGGGCTCAGCTACCTGCGATAGCCCTCACAGTTTCAGCAATGTCCAGTGTCTCTTGAGAGTCTTCCATTGTACGAGAGAGCCCTGGGGGAGCAAACTCCAAGTTTGGGAAGGCCACTCGGGTGGCGCTTGACCTGTGATTGGGCTTGGCACGAGTCAAAGGGAGGAACGGGGGAGATTGATGGACCAATGGCTGGCTGCACCCACCAATCCATTTGTAAATGGAAGTGAGGGAGCAAAAGCAATGCTTAGGTTTAGATTAAGGAGGCTGATCCATCCGCCTTCAGGACAGACTAGCGTTTTCTGTTTTTTTGTTCCCAGAAACCGCTGTTTTTCGGTACGGCCCCTGTAACTATGGCAACACCATCAGCAGCAGCAGCTTTTTGCAGCTGCTGCTGCTGATATGGGGAAGAGAGGGATTTATAGAGAGAAAGGAGAGGAGAGGAAGGAGGCAGAGTAACTAGAGATTTGAGAGGGTAAGGATAACCGCTTTTTTAGAGTAAAATGTGATAAATACATCAGAGTGAGACAGAGTGGGAGAGAGAGTGAGATGGGGACAGAGAGAGATAGAGAGATCGAAAGAGACGAAGAGAGAGAGAGACAGTTGGAGACAGAGGGAGTGAGAGAGAGAGTGAGAGACGGAGATAAAGAGTGACACAGAGAGTGAGGGACAGAGAGAAAGAGAGGCAGAGAGAGAAATAGTAAGACAGAGTTAGAAACAGAGAGGACAAGAGAGTTAGATGAAGAGAAAGACAGAGAGAATGAAAGAGATGGCTGACAAAAGTGGAGTTAGCGAGTAAAGACTCGTGTTCAAGCCTAACAGCCAAACGTATATACCTCTCCTTTCAAAGCCCTCCTATTAAACCAACAGCCCTAACAGTGCCATATGCACAAAACACAGCCACATATATTCTAGAGATTTAACACAGAGAAGGACACTTGGTAGAATCAGAGGGCTGTGATTGGTTGAGAGAAGCGGGGGTTCTGCCTGACTGAGGAGTCTGTCCTCCAATAGCACGTCGCCACCTCAACTGGAGCTCGACAGAGGTTAGAATGCAGCGCAGAGACAGAGAGCGAGAAGAGTGGCACAAGATATGGCTTCTGTGTGTGTGTGTGTGTGTGTGTGTGTGTGTGTGTGTGTGTGTGTGTGTGTGTGTGTGTGTGTGTGTGTGTGTGTGTGTGTGTGTGTGTGTGTGTGTGTGTGTGTGTGTGGTTCAGGGGCTGTAATAGTATTATTATAGTGTTTGTGTGTCAGGTGCAGTTACAGTATTGTTATAGTGTCTGCTTGTGGGTGTCAGGTGCCGTTATAGTATTGTTATAATGTTTGCGTGTGCTGTTATAGTATTGTTATAGTGTTTGCGTGTGCTGTTATAGTGTTATTATAGTGTTTGGGTGCGTGTTTGTTTGTCCGCTGATGTTCATGTGATGCTGTTACGGTATTGTTATGGTATTGTTATAGTGTTTGCGTGTGAGTGTGCTGTTATGGTATTGTTAGAGTGCTTGCGCGTGTGCGTGCGTGTGTCTTACAGGCAGGCTGGAAGGTCTGTCCTGTAGGCTCAGACCCAGGTCCTCGTGGCTGGTCTTCCCAGGGGTCACAGCCGACTGGCCCCTGGTACCATACGCCTCCTGGGGCACCTCCTGGAGCAGGTGGGGGTAGACAGCATGGTTAGCAAAAAGGGCTGTGGCCTGTGGTCTGTCTATACTCTCCTGGCCATGGAGGGACAAAGCTCATAAATACAAATAAAAAGTGGTTGGACAATTTGGAGATGTTCTACACAAATCTCAACATCTACCGTCTACAGCTACTACTGACTCTCGTCCATGAGAGTCAGGGAAAAGAGGTATACAATTATTCTCCCATGTCTAAAAAGCCCTCAAACCATCAGGAAATACAATCGGTCAAGAGGCTAACAATATGATATATCATAGCATTTCTGTGGAAAAAACATTTCAAAAACCAAGTCAAAGAAATATATCATCATGTCTAACCTGTAAGGAAACGTTAAATGCAAAAACTGGCAGGGCCCTGTCATTTCCAAAAGGAAATGACAGGGCCCCTTTTCTTAGAAAAACAGAGCATTGTGGGAGATGCGGTCCTACCTGCTGAGGAAGGGGTGCTGGAGGCTGCATGTACGGTGTCTGGCTGGGGGCGGCCGGCTGGTGCTGAGGGGAGCTGTAGTAGGGAGGCTGCCCGGGCTGGCTGTACCCCCCCATACCCTGCTGACTGTACCCCACCGATGCCAACTGACCAGCGGGAGGAGGAGAGAGGAGAGAGGAGAGTGGAGAGACGATAAGAGAGGGAGAGGGGGGAGAGAGGAGAAGGGAGGGGGGAGGGAGAGAGGTGAGAGAGGAGAGGGGAGGAGAGAGGATAGGCGTGAGAGGGAGAGAGGAGAGGACAGGACAAGGGGAGTGGGGAGAGGGGAGAGAGGAGAGGGCAGGACAGGGGGAGAGGAAGAGAGATAAAGAGGAGTAAGAGGAGAGGAGATAGTGGTATGGAGAAACAAAAGAAGAAATTAGGATTCATGTCACTTTCACTCTGATCTAGTTGTGAATGAACCTCAATGCTGGGTATCATTTTCCAAACACCAAGTAACACAGGAAAACCACCTCTATTGTCCGGAAGCCAGCGTGAATAGGACTTATTCCCTTTCAGGCCATCTTGGGTCTAAGCGTCATGGAACACTGGTCCCACCAGAATTGAGAGTTGATTCATTTATGCATTCCGGCCGTAACCTACTGGATGTTTGGCGGTTTTAACGAGATGGCATTAGGTTGCTAACCATAAGTGGTATCTTTTTGATTAAATTACCTCATACGCATCCCTTTCATGTGGCCAGTTTATGTCCAGGCTGATCAGTGTACGATAAAACAGGACTATGTTTAACAGTTTAAATGCTAGCTTTGTGTAATGGACTGCCGCCTGCTTTCATCTGAGGGTCAACAGAGTCTAAGCACTTCTGCTTGACGCCACAAATTTCCACAGAATAACATTCTGCGTCTACACTGAAATGCGTGTGTAGACGAAAGGAACACAATTAATGGCGATGATTCTCTTTAAATTAATTATATACGCTCACGTGACTGAGCCACGCAAGGCCTTTCATCAGAGCCCATTCCACATTCTTCTGTTAACTTCCTGAGCAGTCGGATAAATGACATTAACCCGTGAAGGTTTGGGAAATATCTGCATAGAATATCTGCATAGAAATAACCGGCAAGCTTACCATAACTGCTCTTCTGAAGCTAACGTTGCACACTGCCTGCGTTGTCCATCACAACGTGTGATGTGTGAGGGCTGTGGTTTGAGGATGGCTGAGGCCGTCCTCTGTTCCACAACAGTCACACTGGGATCACATGCAGAGCTAGAATTCACCATGCATTCTACTACATCAGGGACGTGGTTCGCAGCGAGCCCTGATTTACTGATGATCAGAAACCAGGCCAAACATGCCAGCACATTTTGTCATCAATTAATGACTGGCACCAACACATTAAATGCATTACATTAGCACAGATTCCCGAGGCTTTCGTTGCAGATTTTAAAATGATACAACTCGCGGTAACAATTGAAACAACCAGCAGGCCAAGTCAATATCTTTATACAATAAAGTATAAGCAGACAAATCAAGGATAGCGGCGTGGACAGCCCCTCCATACCAGAGACGAGCCCTTCTCCACCACCAGACCCCGGAGGCTTTAAGGGGGGACGTCCCCAGGCCCTCTGGAACAGGGCTGCCAGAAGTCATTAACACACTCGCTACCTCAGATGGAAAAGCTTGCACACTGCGCCTCTCGGCTCAATGACGAGAAAGCAGACGGTGAGAAGGGGTAATGATGTAATCAACACATAGTAATGAGATGATGACAACATCTCTTGGAATAAATAGAAGTTCTCGTGTTGCGCCTGGGAGGGGTTATCACTCACACATCCGAGACGCTTCAATGAAAAGCACCAGGGGGAAAATGAGCTTTTCTTTTACAGTTCCCGGGATGTATTACCCTATCAAACAGGCCAAAATTACACTGAGTTATTGATCGAAGCAGGGGTACCGTCACAAGGGACAGCGGGAAGTAGGTCACAACATTAAGTTTGACACTGCTGGGATAACGACTCCTTGTCTCATTCCAGAATGTGGTACTACAGATTCCACTGGGGCTAGTACGATGACCTTTTACGTTCAAAAGCACCCGTGTTCCACAGTGTTGGGAACGTTACTTTAAAAAAGTAATTAGTTATAGTTACTCACTATTTGTTCCAAAAAGTGAGTTAGTTATAACTGAGTTAGTAACTGATTACTTTATAATAAAAGTAGTAGTAGTTACCAGGGAAAGTAACTATTTGCGTTACTGTAAAAACAAAAGTTGCTATGTCAATGAATTTGAAGTAGTGCTTATATCTCCACCTTGAAAATGCCAACTTTTGACATGACTCTGCCTTAGCCAATAATAATCGCTTATCTCGTTGTTAACCCACCCGATCTCCTCACTAGAAGTTTGTGTATGGAGCCAGGGATGCGTTCGGATTACGCAGTTTATTCAATCAACTCATTGTAACGCACCACATTTAACGTTCAGTAACGATAACAGCGTTGTAACGACAGAAACAGTAATTAGTTAGATTACCCCGTTACTGAAAAAACCTAACATCGTTCATAAATACACACACAAGACCAATGTTGGATTGGAATGATAATTGATTGGTTGATTCAATAATTGAATTGATTCATAATTATTTGGTGGAACATCTCGTCAATAGACGGACAGTTGACAGGCCAGGGTCATCAACATCTGACCTAAGAGCTGTGCAGCTAGCTTCACGGTCCTCTCTAGATCTTACTCTCACAGGCGTTCGAACACTGGCAGTCTAAATATAACCGGAGCCCAGTGCTGCTCCGCGCCCCAGGAATAGCACCAGCCACGGTGGCGGGCGGGCGGCCTGCCGTGCGAGGCAGCAGCCATGGGGCATGTCACCTTCAACGGCTCCGTTGTACTTATAGTCCGAGTCTCACTACCACGCTGCAGGACGCAAACCCCATCCCCTCACAGAACCTGCCACGGCTTTCTAAGAAGCACTCTCAGACTGCATTTCCTGTATATGGGGATATTCTCCCATTGTGGAACACTGGGTTGATTATTCTAAACGTAAGAGCACAGTGTTTAACAATATCTTCTTGGTATTGTGGCACACACACACACACACACACACACACACACACACACACACACACACACACACACACACACACACACACACACACACACACACACACACACACACACACACACACACGTCAATACTTTGTCATAAGTAGGAGGGAGTCTAACCCGCAACCCTGCAACGACCAAGAGACTAATCATCTCGACTTACAGGCCACTCTGCCTTCCCATTGGCCCAGTGGTCAGAGTGCATTCAAAGTGCTCCTGCTCGTACCCTCAAGGTGTATTCAAGCAAACCAATGATGCATCTGGCCTCATCGTGGTGGCCAATCAGAGCCTCTGGGCTTGTGTGTTAATACCAATATCTAAAACCGAACCAGTTTTCGATTTTCAAACTGAAAATCGATAACATACACAACGACCTGACAGCCTACCTGCTGAGGATATTGCATTCCACCCATTGTGGTCATCTGACCTCTTCCGGACATTCCCATTGGATAACGGTGAGGCAAAGGCGAGCCATAGGGTTGGCCGTGGTACGGCGCTCCCTGTTGCTGGGAGTACGGGTTGTTGCTCATGCCGTAAAGCTGAGAACGCTTCATCGCCATGGCGTCCATGGGCGGGACCTAAACAGAGAGAGGAAGAGGGATAAGTGGAGAATTTACTGTGACGTTGTTCTATCAAGAACTTCTTTAGACACTTCTTTAGACACCAAAGAAGACTAATGGAAGATTCTTTCAAGCCATGGACAAGATCCCTTTTTTTAAGTTGTTAATGTGCAAAAGGTGTGCAGCCTGTTTGTGTCTATGTGGTGTCTGTTGGCTTTTTATTGTATGTGCCAAGAATTTGAGTTGAGGGGGACATGATTCTGAGAAAGAGGCAAGAAGTGGCGTAGGGCAGTATCGTAAAATTTGAATAGTAAAATCAATGTTCCGGGTAGACGCAAAATCTCTCCCTCAATAGTGGGTTTACATGTTTTGTTAATCATGTGCACTATAATAACCAAATCAAAACTGGTTAGAGGCTGTAGGTAAGATTTGTGAGTCCCTGAGTTTCTCTACTATTGAGTGTTTTATTAGATTATCTGAAGGAGATTGACAGGCAAGATGGATTCCTCAAACCAATCAGAGAAAAGAAAAGCTATACTACAGCAAGACAAGTTTGACCTCCATCCGTTTGGCCATTGATCACTTTCAATGTCATATTTTGGCTTTTTATATCCACAGATTTCAAGACTTCAGTTCTATTTCCATAAATGTTGAATGATCTGAGTTGTATTGTAGCTTGTTTGTTATTGAGTCTGACGTAATGGGGACCGCGCGTGGCGGTCGTCTCGTCACGCTAATGAAAATAAATAAACCGCTAATAAAAACAAATAAATCCCGGCAAAAAGTGTTATCTTGTTTATTTTTGGAGTGTTCACATGTAGTATATACTAAAACAATTATTCACCTCAGGCTCCGTGAATAGTGGGGAATAGCCTCTTCAACCTTCGGGCTTCGACTATTCACTTCGCCTTTGGCGAATAATTGTTAAATATATTGTGGTTATGTTGCAATATGTTATAATTATAATATACATTTTAATCTATTGTAAAACTTGATTTACGGCCATTCTGAGCACTGAGTTTATTGGTTTGCTTTCTTGTGCATCCTCAAGTATGCAGGTGCTTCTTTGCATCATGAATGGGAGAATTTGCAAATTAAGTCATTTGCAATCAATCATCCGTATACATGTAAATCCAAGCTAAACTGCTTGTCTTGGATAGAGAGTATTTATTCATCCCTGAAGGACCTCCAGGCTAAACTCGTGAGTACAATCTTCAAATCAAAGACAAGACTAGCTGGGATTCTGGTTGCTGGGTAATGGTAACCTCAAATTGCGGTAATATGATCATTATTTTTGACTTTTTTTTGACTCAAATCATACTTCATCAATCATAATATTTATATATATATATTTTAGGAGTGTCACAATTCAGGTAAGTCTGTTTATTTCAAAGTTTTTATACAAAGTTTTCTATTCGGTACTTTATATCTTTTTTTAACTTAAAAATAAACCATAAAAAGGTAAGGGTAAAAATACTGACGACTATGGCAAAAAATGCTCTGTTCCTTGTCCATTCCACAATATGAATGTCATATCAAAATGAAAGAGCATATTTGGTTCTTTATTTAAATTATTGTATATCTTTCCTATAAACATGAAATAATTAAATATAAGCATTACAAATAATAAACCAATATGCATATACTGTAAATTTCAATAATGCAGTACAGTAACTGTAATTTCACTCCTCAGAACCATAAGGTCCAGTGGTCTTGTATGCAGTTTCATTGGTAGGTAATCCACATCAGTACCTTATTTATCATTGAGGGAATTAATTAGCTACAATTTAACAGCCAGAACATTGAAATAGACGTTTCACAGGTGTGTGAGTGTGCGGGTTTTCAACACCTACATTGCTCGGTTGAGCAACGTATCTTTGGCCTTGTTACGTTCCCGCCAAAGTGACTTTTCAAATGTCTGTACGGTAGGACCTATTCCAACAGCTCCTGGCTTTGGATGACGGGTGATCGAATGAGCTTCACCCAATGGGAGCAGAAAGACCCCCCTCGCCCAACCACAGCAAAGACGCTGTGGGGGGCATAGCCAGGATGGACCTTTCCACATGAAACCGACGCTACTGTGATGACCACCTTAATTTCACCTGTGTTACATGTTGGTGTCCAGCCTATTTTATTGTTCACCTTTTCACTCATCAATCTATACACATGAGCCATGGGCTGTCTCTATGTTGTAGGTATTTTCTGACACTTTCACAAATGTTCTTGTATTTCCATCTTCGCAGGGCCAGATGAAGTACAGGGCAAGGTGCGCTTCTATAGTTCCACAAGACCACATAAGTAAGTATGTGGTTATTAGTAGTGTTTTTTTCCTAATGCTATAGCTAACAGCCTTGCTCTGTCCTCAGTATTAGTACTTTATTCACTTGACATTGCAATGTAAATTAATTAATTAGATTAGATGAACAGCGGTGCACTGTAAATAAGGCACAACAATATGCTACACACAAGGCTGCTCGCCTTCATAGTACACTGGGGAAAGGGCCACTTGGAGGTTTTGTTGTGGAATTATGTATGCGGGTGAAGACACGTGGCTAATCTGCATATACAAAAGGTCAGGGAACAGCAGAGCCTCTGTGTAAAGTACCAATACAAAGCATTAAAGAGACAAACTCCCCTAATCATGCAAATAGGCAACTACCGGTGGAGCGATAAAGGCCTGAAAAGGATAAACAAATTGTTACACTGATGTTTACTAAAATGGGATTCAAGAGCATTTGAGATTAAACCACTCAGGATGACCCATGGGTATTGTGGAAAGAAAACCAGAAGAGGCTACTGTAATCCTTTGTAAGTCTTCAAATGTATACATGTGTTATAATTAACATTCTATGCTGTATTAGGGAATATTTGTGCAGGCCTGGGCTAGACACTGCTGCAGAGCTCCGTTATAAATCACCTAGCTTGTCATTGGCAGCCTAGCATTATATATCATGCAAAACCAGACAAGTCCCCTTCTCCCACGTTAGTTGTGAATACGCTATCTTGAACGAAGAATATTCCACTGCAGACATTACAGTAGGGTGCTGGTTAAATGCTTATTCAAGTAAATACCATTTAGATACCACAGGCTAGCAAGCTACCATTTAATATTGAGACAGGAATGCATGATAATCTAATGTGTTTACCTGATTTCCTTTATCATTTGCCTATGTTAAATGCTTTACAGCCTACCTAGGCATCCTTTAGTAACATCCCTCTATCCCTACCTGCTCTTTAATGACCTGTATCTGAATTTACTGGAAGTTGCTTTGTAAATAGTATGGTAGTCCCAGTAATCAAGGGAGTGCCCTTATGTAGAGTTCTTCTAACCAGGGCTGTGTTTGAATGGGTCCATCTTCTGTGCCCTATATTATTGGTAAAAAAAAGAATTCATTTTAGAAACTTCTTGACCCAAGTTTAATGGAGCATGATCATGGGAAGACATGTTCCTATCATCTTCAATAAAGCCAAGAAACGTTTTCATTGTCACTAACAGAGAATGTAGGTAGAATTAACTATCGATAAAGAAAGGTTAACAAAATTGTTCATATAATTATTATGATTAATTCACCATGGATAAGGTCACTGATTTTTTTTTAAATTAAGTTGCACAACTTATTACCGATTATTCAATGTGTAATAAGTGTATGACTCGTCAGTCACACTGATTTCTTAACCCATAATGCATAGTGGATGTCATCGTTTGCATGACCAGAAAATAATTTTGGATAAAATTGGCAAATGTCTTATATTATATTCAATAACATACAGTTGGGAACAGAAAGTCCCGCATGCAACTCCAAGACCACCATGCTCTTCTGTTTCCTCAGAGTTGGTGCCTCCTCCACCCGCCCCCCCCCCTCAACAATTCCACCTCCGGACCCTGTTATAATGTAACATGCCTGGAGTTCGCCACTGCAAGAGACTTTCACTTTGACCTGCTGTTCCTCCCAATCAAACGCCAGCCGACTGGCCTGCCCAAATTGGTGTTGTGATTATTTGATCCTCCACTGCACTGGCAATAATAGAGTACGACAAGCTCATAAACAACCAACTGTATATATTGTATTTCTATTCATACTTATTAATAAGTTTCAACCCTAGGGAAGGGAGGATGAATAAGGTAAGAGTTCCCCGACAGCCATCGTAGAGTTTTGCGATACTTTGAATTCATTCTCAGTGAATCAATTCAATTAATTCAATATAAAACTATATATAGATAATCATAAGTACATATAAAAAAAACAAGGTATATTGATTTAATAAATAACGGTTACCTGTCATTACAACACAGCAATATGCCACACACAAGGCCGCTAGCCTTCAAACTACACTGTAGAATTGGCCACTTGTATGTTTTGTTGTGAAATGATGCATGTGGGCGAAGACACGTGGCTAATCTGCATGTGTGAAGGTCAGGGGACAGCAGGGCCCCCCTGCAGAAGCGTGAGGCCACATCAAAGGCAGCAACAAGACTACCGTGTAAAGCACAAATACACAACGTAAACAAACTCCCCTGACGAGGCCATTACCATGACATATGTAAAGCGATTAAGGTCTGAAAAGCCTACACAAAAAGTGACAGTGATGTTTACTTAATGGTGACTTGAGAGCCTTTGCTAGGAAACCCCCCATGACGGGGTTTTGTGGAAAGAAAACGAGACGGGCGCAGATGCTAGATCCGTATATAGTCTACCTCAAATGACATTTCGTCAAACGTAAACAATGTATTATAATGATCGTGTATAGTATAAATAGGGAATATTTTCCATTTCCATGTGTTCCATTTCTAAGCAGGCCTGGGCTAGATACCGCTTCGGGGCTTCGTTATAAATCACCTAGCTCTGAAATGCTAGCCTCGCCTAGCATAACAAGCTAAACAAGTCACCTTGGACGTGGTGTTGCAACAAACTTTAGACCGTCCATGGAAATCTGTTGGCCGTGTTTGCGTTTTGCTCGCACGGCCAACGAGTTGCGTGTAAGACTACATTGCCCGATTATATGTATCCAATAAATGTACACATAATGATGAAAAATGCATCTAAAAGGCAGTGGGAATAAAAAGAACGAAGCCCTGCTATCGTTAGCTAGCTGGGTGAATGCTAAGCAAGTCAACGGTTCATTTGCAACAAACTTCCGTTTCACATTGAGCCGTAAACACCATATATAATCAAACGTGCCATTTACCTGAGCTCGGCTAATGACTTGTCCGTTGTTTCCCGGGCTCATCGAGGGGTGATTTCGCTGCTGTCCTCCCCAGCCATGGCTAGCCGAGCCGTACTGGGACCCCATATCTTTACCGAGCCCCATGTTGGGCTGCTGTTGTGCAGCAGGGTTGTTGTAATCCTGGTAGCCACTCGCATAACCCCGCATCATGGTGCTTGGAGATGTCAACAACTGGTTCAAAGTTGGCGTGGCACCGGAGGGATGCTGCTGATTTGGCCCGGGGAATCTCTGGAAACCCCCGGCACGAGTACCACCTCCACCCGGGGAAGCTGTAGCAGCCATAGCCGCTTTGCTTTGACTAGTGGCCGTAGCGTTGCTGCCAGGGCCCATTAGGTTATTGCCCTGGCGCGAGGGACTCGCCATACCTCCATACCCACTGGTACCGTAGCCAGGTCGATAGTTCTGGTAGTGGTTGTACGGGCTGTTGTAGCTTTCGTGGGAGTTTTGAACTTCATCCATGGTGTTCTGTACCGAATGCACTATCCCAGACCCTACGCTTTGTTGTCCGCCATGTTGATCAAAGCTAGGCCCTCCTCTTCCATTCCCATAATAATTATTAAACTGGGTAACAGAGCTGTTGTCATTGCGGGGGTTGTTGTTGTTGTTCGTTGATCCCCGGCTGACATGCTCGTACCTGCTGTCCATCCGCTCCTCGGGTTTGTACCTCGACAGATCCCCCTCCACCTCCTCACTTTTATTATTCAGTGGATGATGGCGCTCGACTCGATTCCCCGAAATGTTTTCCTTTCCTCCATGTTGGCGGTTTCCACTTTCTCCTTGTACCGACTGCTGATGGTGGTTGTTTTTGTTATTTTGACTTTGTCGTGGGTGGTGATGTTCAATAAACTGATTGAACGCTTGCGGCTGTGGCTGTGGAGGTGTGCGTATGGAGGGAGGAGGATCGCCGCCACCGCCATGGGTTTTGATTTTAGAGTTGCCAAGCATTCCCGTCGTTTCCATACTGATCACATCAGAAAACGAACCCCAAAATAGCCGGGGGGAAAAACAACGACAAGTTTATCGATCTCACTCACTTTACCTTGACTTGGATCGGTACGACGGTTCACAGGACTCAAGACTAGCTGGGTGGGCATCTTGAAGGGTTTCTCGCTCACTCGCTCATGTGCATTATTCATATGAAATGGTTCTCTTCTGGTATAGCTCCATCAATTGCCCCAGACCTCCAATCTTTCTCTGGTTTGCTTTTTTAGCAAAATACAAAAATAGAATCCACTAGCTGTTTCTTGCCATTTGATTTAGACCTATCTGTAGTGTGGAGGTCTGTGGCATCTTTCCCTCCGCTGCAAAAAGTTTCTGGTTATTCGGGTTGACGTCATGACCTCGCCAGTCAATCAGAATCATCGAGCTTACTCACTATATTTAAAAACGATTATTGTCCATTAAAGACCTATTTAGTGTGAGCCTATTTAAAGTTAGAGCTCAATGTGATCATAACTAACCCTTTTTCTATAGAGTGCATAATTCACACGGAACAGGCCTTTAGAATCGACTTTTATGAGCTGTACAGCATTTTCAATGTTGATCACTTTTGGTCAACCGATGCAAGTATGCATGGATGTAGCTTAAATTAACTGATTAAAAGAAAAATAATAAATCAAAAACATCAACTTGGATAAACAGTGCCATAGAAATAGGCTTGCTTTAAACGCTAAACCATTGTTGTTGCAGCTGAAGAGGAACAAATAACAACGTGGAGCAATTATAGACCTGTACATTAAAATTCAAAAATCAACCACAAAGACGTTTCAAGTAAGCCACATTAAATTGAACAGGTGTTTACAACATATATAGCCTAGCATATTAATGCCTATTGCATATTAAGAATATAGAAGCTACACCATAGTGGAAAAACCCGTATAGGCTTTATCCAGACCAATGTGTAGGCTTATATAGTCGTATCAAATGGAGTGAGCATGCCTCCACATGAAGGTACATGTTCGTGTGTGTGTGTGTGTGTGTGTGTGTGTGTGTGTGTGTGTGTGTGTGTGTGTGTGTGTGTGTGTGTGTGTGTGTGTGTGTGTGTGTGTGTGTGTGTGTGTGCGCGCGCGCGCTCGCGCTCAAACAAACACGACGAGAACCACCCACACAAAACAGCCCCGGCAAGTCAAGCAAGGAAAGTGGGTCAGGCTGACTTATCAGTCAGACGTGGAGCAGCTTCCTACCAACCGAGAATTGCAACGAGGTTTTAACAACCAGCATCCTTTGGTTTTTATTTGTTAATCACGAAATAAACAATCTGACAAAGTCGTGAACATGCATAGATGAGCTGACCACGTCGTTTGGCTTTCCAGAAAATGGGTGATTGCAGGAAACCATATCGATGTGAGTGTAAATAAGATCTATATAAGATCTAAATACGATCCTCTATAGCCATATCTGTCTAAATCAACCAGCCAATTCTAATCTTGGGCTTCTCGATTAGGAAAAGTTCTAGTTTATGGCTACAGTCATTTAGCTCAGAAGTCCCTCGGAACATGAACATGTTTTTGTTGTTGATTACATATGTGGCTGATGGCTGCAACTTGTCGGTCACCTGGTACAGCTTTTGTCATTTACTTACCCCAAACGTATGTGGTACAAGACACACCTTACTAAAAATCATATTTTGCACCTATTTTATTTGATTTTTTTAAGAATCTGATTCATTTCCTATTGAAAATTGCTTTTTGCTCAATAGCTTCCGAGTTATGGGACCCAGACACCCCAGACCAATGCAGACATGTCCTGCTATGTGGTACTAACAAGACGCACCTCACTAAAAATTCATATTTTGCACCTCCTATTTTATTTGAATTTTTTAAGAATCCCATTAATTTCCTAAGCCAAAATGAATATCCGAATATCTGTCGAATATCCAACATCAAACTAACTTCACCAAGGTTCAATAGTTGTGAATTCTGTCTTGCAGTAGGCCTACCACCTACTGGATATGAATCCAATGCACACTAGCGCAATCAGGCACTTTCGCGGTTGTGCCTGATTGTGCGTAATTCCCGCGAAAATGTCAGTGTATTCTTATTTATAAATTAGATATTAAATTTCTATAAGGGACTGCTGGAATTTATGGAATGGACCACCGGAGGAAAATAGGGGGGTTCCTCAATTTTTGTCATGAAATAGCAACATTTCAAAGTTCTTAAAAAAAGTGCATTTGGAGCATATTTTTCCATGTAGCTCTCAGCCTCCACCCCCCCATGATGAACCACACCTGACCCTTAATCACAGGCATGTTAAGTTAAGTTAACCTTTATTGTACCTTTTTGGGGGAAATTCTTTCTCTGCTTTTGACCCATCCGGGAGCCGGTGATCACCCGGAGCAGTGGGCAGCCGCAGTGCAGCGTCCGGGGAGCAGGTGGGGGTTTCAGGTGCCTTGCTCAAGGAGCTCATCCGTGGATGAGGACATATTGTCGCCTACAGGTCCATATTGTCACCTACCGGCCACCCTCCGGTTACCAGTCCAACTCTTTAACCAGTAGGCCACGGATGCCCACCCAGGTGTTTACAACATATATAGCATATTAATGCCTATTGCATATTAAGAATATAGCCTACATCAGAAGCTACACCATAGTGGAAAAACCTGTATAGGCTTTATCTAGACCAATGTGTAGGCTTATATAGTCGTATCAAATGGAGTGAGCATGCCTCCACATGAAGGTACAGGTTTGTGTGTGTGTGTGTGTGTGTGCGCTTGCGCTCAAACAAACACGACGAGAACCACCCACACAAAACAGCCCCGGCAAGTCAAGCAAGGAAAGTGGGTCAGTGTTATCAACAACGAGCAGGACCTGGTTTCCTGAAACCTTCTTAAAGCCTTCTTAACGCTACGTCATTCGTAACCTCTACTTTAACTTCTACCTTAACATCACGTATGTTTCCCGAAACGTTCTTTGCTACGAATCTCTTTCGTAGCCTACGTCGTTCGTTAGTAAGGTTGGTCTAAAGTGCTCGTAGAACCTTCTTAGCTCTACCGTAGTGATGTTGCTCCTGACGCTAGTCGCCGCCACTACAGTGAGGCCGCCTCATACCTCCGGATCTGGACGAGATATTTTAAGCATACTATTCTCTCAGCCTGCGGGAAGGCGGAGCTAGACGTCAAGCCCCGCCCAGAAAGGTCCAGCCCCACCCACAATCATATTGCGTATATCTGTTCCGGTTGCAATGGAGAAGAAGGAAGACTGAAAGTCCATCATGTCGGTCAGTAAGCCTCATTCACATGTAATGAGGAGTTAAATACGTTTTATTGCAGATAATTGTTGTTATGAAGTTAAACTGTAGGTTAACGTTAGTGGTTAAAACATCTAACGTGTGTGTCTGTTAAATGCAATTAAATTTAACAATTTGTCTGCCTATTTCCCTTTTGTTGTTAATATTACCCTACTCAACAGGTGCTTCTAGATAACTATGTTACACGTTGGGTTATCGTTAATTAACGTTACTGTTAACCGAGCTGTAACGTCAAAGCTGTGTTCACACCAAACGCAAAAAAAAAAAATATGTCTGTTACTTAATTACAGCTATCTGTTGTGCTTGACTATGAACCAAGGGAGCACAATCACAGCTGACTTTCCCTGCATACTGGCTTGTTGGGTTCACTTGCTTCGCGTTTGGTGTGAACACACAGTAACGGTAACAAAGCAAACTCTGTTAAGAAGGATTAACGCTAATTGTGTTGATTTTATAAGCTGAATCGGCTGCATTCCATATGATCGTTTTTTTAATGCTTAATTAGCACAATTGCTACATTAGCTTGGTACATTATGCTAGCCATTTACTTTATAGCTAACAAAAAATGTTGTCGATAGAATTAACTTATTTTGTGCATGAATTTGCATCTAATGATCTTTGTCTTTTGATATAATTGTCTCAGCAGCACGCCACCCATTTAACAACAGAGGACCCAGATATCCCTTTGGCGGACACCTATTGCTGTCCATGTTGTTATTTCACTACGACTGAAAGACATGGAATACTGTATCACCAGAAAAAACATTTAAAGTTGGCACTGCGTCATCAAGGTATGGTCTGAACAAACTGATGATTACATTATATTATTGAGAGAAAACATATAGTCTCCTTTCCCCTCCTAATCAAGCATGTGCTTCTGTTTGTGGATTGTGTGTGAGGTTGTCAGTAGCTCTGATTGTGATGTTGTCTCACAGGTTATCTCATCTGCAAATGCAGCCGGCAGTGCAGAGACGCGGCACATTTTCACTGCATAAATTGCCAGAGAACTATCGTACGTAGAAATCAGTTTCTCCCTCACCTGAAGTCATGCAATGAGATGCCCCCACCGTGGCGTCAGCTGCACCTCCAACTCTCACCCCCACCGTGGCTTCAGCTGCACCTCCACCTCTCGCTGACTCGCCCCCACCGTGGCTTCAGCTGCACCTCCACCTCTCGCTGACTCGCCCCCACCGTGGCTTCAGCTGCACCTCCACCTCTCGCTGACTCGCCCCCACCGTGGCTTCAGCTGCACCTCCACCTCTCGCTGACTCGCCCCCACCGTGGCTTCAGCTGCACCTCCACCTCTCGCTGACTCGCCCCCACCGTGGCGTCAGCTGCACCTCCACCTTGTGCTCCTGCCGTGGCGTCAGCTGCACCTCCACCTCTTGCCCGAACAGTGTCTTCAGCTGCTCCTCCAAAGGCACCACCTCGTGTGCGGGGTCAAAAGCAGCGAACTGTTCAGTGTATCCATTGTGGACTTAGACTGAGTAGACGCAACTTACGAATGCACATAAATAGAAAGCACTCGGACAACAAGCGGGACATCACAGCTCAATGTCATCTGAGCAGTGAGTGCATTGATCCCGACCATGGGGTTTTTGTTGTATTAAAATAATTTACTCGACCCAGCACACCTATCCATGCCATAAAAAAGACATTCGGGAAGGATCAGCAAATTAGGTGTGAAATGGGCCAGTGCAAGATAAATTGTAGAAGTTGTTGCAAAGACTGTAGTGTGTTGACAAAGTACTTGAAGACAAATGTATTCCTATTGGATGCCCATGGGCATCCATAAGGCAGTAATGATGGTCTCATGCAGTAGTAAAAGAAAAATAATAAATATGGATATAAATAATTTAATAACTAATAATTGTAGCCATTTAAAACTGACAAGTAAACATTGCAATTACAATTAATAAAACCGAAGAGACACAAAAATAGAACCTTACAGTGAGTATCTCTATGGGTAGAATACTGACCAGAGGACTTCTAGACACCAAGGGTTTCTTCAATGTGATAAAATAAAGGGGGGCCCTCTAACAAGGACTTGTTAGAGGGCCCCCAGGGGAAAAGAGGGGAGCTGTGGGGCATCTACTCCAAGAACTCGCACACTGGCTTCTGCTCTCACTTCTGCCAGCTCTGTGCAGGGGTTACACAATAAATGGGCCATGGGTTGGACGGTGAACATTTATTTATTTTTATTTATGATTTTATTTGGTTGAAAAGTTTCCAGGATGCTGTGTATGTTTATTCAAATAGGATCTACAGAGGGGCAACTCCAAAATATATATGAAAATGCTTTGTGTCCATATTTATGCCACATCGGGATTTGGATACACAACTAATACTTGTTAGTAGGATCAATTATTTATTGGTTTTTGTCTTCTCATGGAATTAGTTGACAGAATATATCACTAGATTTATCCTTTCATGATTCCTTTCAATTGCAGATACTCCATGAACCTGGGATTGCATGCACACCATCGCCTGGGTGTTTAACCTGTTTGGGTGGACAGGTTAAATAATGGATGGATGGTCAGTGGGGAAGTGTAGAGTACAGGCATATGTTGTGTTGTGTCCGCTCTCTGCTGGATGTGGTCTGCTGGGCAGTCCCCAGGCAGAGCCCATCCATCCCGCCGGAGCCCATGGACCTGTTTCCCCTCTTATGTGAGGTGAGGAAGTGGGGACTACAGTAGGAAACCCCCACCTGCAGTCACTTGGTGGGAAAGACGCACATTGTAACGATCTGCTACAAATCAAGGGGATACACCGGGAATAAAAACGGATTTGTGATGAACACAAAGAAGAAGCAGAACAGTAGAGACAATTAGTGTAAGTCAAGGAATAAGGCATTTATTAGCATAGCGTTCCTGGATGTAAACAGCTTTTCATTCAACAGCTTTTCATTCAACCGTTCATGGTGTGTCTCCCACATTTGTCATGGCTGAAGAGCGAGATTATGACGGCAGCTGAAGACTTTTCAGAAAAATTCCAAAAATTCTCTTATAGTCCCTGTTGTACTACAATAAAATATATTTTAATGGATAAGATACATTTTAGTATCTTTAATCAACTAAACTACCTACTAAATAGGTATTCCTCATGGTTTGCCCTCTCAAAGGCTGAGTGGAAGTTCTCTCCCCAAGGCATCCACTTGTTTAAGATGAAATTACAATGCCACAATGACATCTTCAGATATGAGAGACCCCCTCAGTTTTTTTTACTTTGTCGCCTTTTTGGGAGCTCGGTTCCCTCTGGCTCCCACGTAATTCGAACACTGATTTATAGATTTGCAGGGCATGTAAAATAAGTGCGGAGTCGATACATCTAAACGTAGGAGTCTTCGTAGAGCGCTAAGAGTGGACGTTATTGGAAAACCGGGCCCAAAGCTCTTCTGAATGCGCAGAGATTACACAAGATGGAACATATCTGAAGCTGACTGGTTCCACGTTGCCTAGCAAAGTAAACATTCGTTGAACGCTTCTACTACCAGCAGAAACTCTAGGAACATAATGCATGTCAAATGTAAGTAACATAATTAATATACCTTTCCCATATCTGACCCAACTCTGTCTCTGGGACTTGCTGGTGGTTGACTGGTGTGCATTTACAGTAGCTGCAGGCATTGTCCTGTGGTGGCAGGTCATAGTCCACGCATTCGTCGCACTTCAGGCACCTACCCCTCTGCACGCCACGTTTATCCTTCATGTTCGTTTTTTGCTGGGTAGCAGTTACTCCTCCTTGGCGCTGTGGCTTTCGAGTGAAGCGGGAGAGGTCTGTTTGGACGACCCCCATAAATATACGTATTCTTCACATATTTTTTCAGTAGGCGGTGATTATTTGGGAAATTGTGCAACGACAGCCTTTTCAATGCATTTGAGGAAGGTGGTAGCATGTAGTTAAAGCTCTCAAATTGACGCTCGTCTGAGAAAAATATAAAAATGTCAGCTTCGGCTATACCTGCTAAAATAAACAATGACCCAGGAAGCGAGTCCATGGGTTGAATTTGTTATTACCCAGTGTGCTTTGTGGTATGGTCTCAGTTTTATTGTTTAATTTCATGTGAATAGCCCTTTTTTCAGAAAGCAGATGTTCGTCACACGTCATTGATGTGAAAATTAATAACTGACCATTCGTCACTCAATATTTGTGATGTGACATATTGAGTTGATAAATTGTCCCGGGTGGGGGTCATATTAATTCTGCCATGTCGATTGCAGGGTCATGTCAAAATAAAATGATATCGCCGGGGGGGTTAGGCCTGTGCATAAAGTGATCAGAGGTCCGAAAATCCCTCCGGTGGGTCTTAAAATAAATAACGAACAGTCCCTAAACAGAAGGTCATAGAGAGTGGACGAACCACCGTGAAGCCAAAACCTATACCGTAGTTTCAATCAAATAAATAAATAGTGAATTAGTATGCCTACATTCACGTTAACAGCGTAGGCCTATAATCAACGGAATATGCACAAACAAGCAGTCAGACGAACTGCATTTATTGAATTGGATTGTCAATATTTTCAGTTGTACATATGCATGTGTGCCAACAGGGGGCGCTAAAACCACATGACACCACCACAACACCGTTGAACAACGGGCCTACTGCAACATCAGCGACATTTTCACCTGATCTATACTCGTTAATGGTGCTGCTTTGGCGTGTTATTATGATGGTGTAGAAACCAATGTGTTAGAGGTTCGCGCTGCCCAACAGTTTAGCCTAGTGATGATGTGGTAACAGTAGCCTACTACACTGTCAGGCTGGATGGAACACAGGAAACAAAGCACCACTGAGTAGGCCTAAAATAAGATTATTACGTGAAACCAAACACATAGGAGGTATGTAGGTTATATAAACAGAATTATAGACATATCAAATATGCCGAAAATAATAAAATTCGCAATTGCTTCAGCGCACTTAACTTTACTTGGTTAACCAAAAAAAGGTCCTAAATAATAGGCCTAAGTGATTTATGACCGCATAAAAGCTTGTAAAATCCCACATTCTGAATCTAAGATTTTGGACATTTTTGACTCCTGATTTCATTGTTTCACCACAATTATGAGCCATTAACATGAATCAAACATAAAATAGGAACACAAATAATAAATTAATAACAATTATAGAAAGCATTTGAATAAGTGTAAGGCATGGGAAATATTAAGTGTGCACAATAACTATACGATATCATTTGTTTAATTGTTCTAGTAGGCCTACTATCAAATGTAGGCCTAGTTATGTTTTCACTCAACGAGAGGATGTCATCTGTAAAATGTGAAAAGACATCACACCATTAGTAGCCTAACTTAAACTGTTTCCTGTATAGCAAAATACAATAAGAAACGTTTACATTTTATACAATAAAAAAGTATAACCAGCAAAAACAGCAAGATGTCGAGTTTTCAGTATTTTATTATGAGGGAGCTTAGATTTCAGAAGCAATTAGTAAAATAATTTAAATTAAGAATAACCAAACAAAACTGCGCAATATAGACCCACATATAGGCTTTTCTATATATTTTATTTTATAGCCTATCCTATACAGCCAAGCTTATTTTAATGACTCAACGATCTCAGTCACACGGGTAATGGTTGGGTAATTATTAAAAAATTATTATTATTGCTTGAAGTCCATCAGTTACATTCTGGTTACTTTTTAATTTTTTATATAAATGACAAGACAAACAGTTCGTGGAATTGACAGCATGGCATAGGCCTATATTATCCTTGTTAATATCTTTTTTTTTTTTACATTCTTATGCCTGTGATATATTATTTACTTTTTTTTTTTAAAGGGCTACACAGAAATAAAGGCTTAGTGGTTTTATAATCAATACCATTTCCGTCCGTGCCCTTAAATCCTAGCCCTTGTCTTTGTATCAGCGGATAAAGATAGGCTATAGATAGGCCTTTATTAAATCGAAGAAGCAGCGTAATCTAGCACGAAATCTCCACAACATTGTCAGTTTAGACAAACCAATAGCAGACAATTTGCTCTTTACAATCCATTATTTTTTCTGTAAGGGTGTCCAACATTTTATACCTATTCAACATCAATTATTATACACTCTCATGTGCTACATTGACTATATATATCTCATATATAGGCCCCATAAGAAATAGTTCGGTGAAAAAAGTATAATCTCTGAGGTGGATATTTGAAGAGAACTGGATCAGAAGAGACATTCATCTGCTATTTCATTTTGGCTTGAGCCTACTAAGCAATAAATAAATAAAAAACGGTGGTTTCAAACCATTTATTGTATTATTTTCCACCAGGGACACCTCCACTTTGAAGGAGCCTCGCACCGTCAGGCCTACGACGCGTGACGCATTACGCACGTCTATCGAGCAACGGTATATCTTATAAATAAAATTACTTTTAGGACCTTTGTTTTAATAAGGAAAAGCTTCCAAAACATAGAAAGAAAGAGGACGCAAGAAGCAAATCCTGACGGTTTCTGGGCGCTGGCACCCGTTCGTTCCAGTTGTTTTTAAAGCTGTAGGCCTACATGCCTGAGCGGTTGTTATTTTTTATCCTCGTGATCCCACACAATTCAACACGCGATTTATCGACCTTCTCGTCCACACAAAAGTTATTTTATAATATCCTGTTATAAACAACAATCTGTAGTATAGAAAAAATGCGACCATTCTGATAGAACACGACCCGAGAGTATCGACGGGTTTAAAGAGAAAGCTCGTGAAACATCTCACTTCACACCTCGAGGACCCCCCCCCCCACCCCCACCCCCCGGGGGGCACACAAAAGACGCATGGTAAGCGCGCGCGTGTGTGCAGCCGAGCGTGGTGAGGAGATAATGGGACACCAAAGAGCATCATTACCTCCCTCTGCACCTCATTCTCCCACCGGACTCCCGGTAAAACACGGCGCGGACGCGGCGTGTCAGGGGGGATTACTGTAGGATTTGGACTTTTGACCGTCCTCTCTTTATTTTAAGCCTAAAATCTCAGCGAAGCGATTGTATACACTCGAGTGTTTATGCGGAAGTCGAAGCCTGGAGCTAACAGTTGACAAGGTGAACTAAGCAAGTTATAGTCACCCACGGAGCGAGCGCTGTAGGCCTACGTGATCGATGTTCTGGCTCCAGTGAGCGCTTGCTCATTAATATTCATATGACATATGTATTTTATCCCTCAAGGCAGATAGTGTTTGAAGCGTGCAAGTAATGGCATTTCCCCCCCCTCCTTCTGTTATTTTTTAAATGTTCGTCCCCTGCAGGGGTTGGCACTTGTCAGTTTTTTTTTTTTTTGGTTAATTCCTTTTTGGTTCAGAGGAAAGCCACAGTGTGCGATATCATTCCCTCAGATTTACACCTTTCTCCTCTACGGTGCTCTTCCGCGTCTCCCTCTCTCATCGCACCCCACCCCGCTCTTATCTCTTCTCCCAGCCGTGCGCACCCGCACCCCCCACCGCAGATTTTTTCCCGACCCCTGCAAATCTAAAACCCACAAGCTGCGCATTTGAATGCAGGGTAATTGCAGTGGGGCCCTGATGATGAGAGTGGGTGATACGGCTGTCAAAGTCAACTCAACCCCCCCCCCCCCTTCTTCTTACCTCCCTCCTCAACCACATGCACCCCCCCCCCCACCCCCCTCCTCACACACACCTAAAATCCTCCTCCTCAATGCAGAAAGGCAGAAAGCAGCCACAAAGCCTAGGCAGCCAAGCAGGGTCTGGTTAGGGTTAGCTCCATGTGGATCAGGCAGGGTTAGGGTTAGGTCCATGTGGGGGGGGGGGGGGGGGGGGCGGGGTTTCAGACGTAGTCCTGCATGCTGTAACGGCCCTTAAGTTTGGAGGACGGAGGGAGACGGGACGGTGAGTAGTACTGCCTCTCTCTCTCCCGAGGTGCAGACTCCTCCATTGTCTTCTTCTTCTTCCTCTCCTGCTCCTGCTGCTGGACCCTGCGTCTCTCCTCCTCCGCCTCCTCCTCCTCCTTCCTCTTCTTCTCCTCCTCCTCCTTCCTCTTCCTCTCCTCCTCCTCCCTCTCCTTCTTCTTCTTCTCCTCCCGCTCCTGCTCCTCCTTCTCCCGCTGGCGCTGTCTCAGTTTCTCCGGATCGGCGGCGGCGGCGGCGGCAGCGGAGGAGGAGGAGGCGGAGAAGGAGGCGGCGGAGGTGGCGGTGTAGCAGTCGTCGTGGTGCGATGACGACCCGCTCCCGGGACACGACATGCAGAACAGCACGCCGGCTGCCAGCAGGAACCCGGCCGAGATGAAGGTGACGTAGACGGCGCCGCCGGGCTCGTACTTGCCGCTGTCGGGCACGCTGGCGTCCAGGAAGGCGGTGATGACCTCGCAGGTGAACCAGGAGGCGGGCACCAGGCAGAGGACGCCGGCCAGCACGAAGCACCCGCCGGCCGCCACGGCCGTGTGGGCCTTGGCGCGCCGGCCGCCCCCCCAGCGCGTGCACTTGAGGCCCAGGGCGGCCAGGCAGAGGCCCAGGGAGCCCGCCATGCAGCTCAGCACCATGGCGGTGCGCGCCGCCTGCAGGTGGGCCGGCAGCGCCAGCACCGAGTGCTTGAGGGAGCAGCTGAACACGCCGGTGGTGTACCAGGTGCAGTCCATCCACAGCCCCTGCATCTGGGACACGGCCGTCATGATGTTGGCGCCCACGTCGGCGCTCACCTTCCAGTTGGGCGATAGCGTGGCCATCGTGGCGCCCAGCACGCCCAGCAGGGCCAGGGCGAAGGCCAGGATCTGCAGCGCGGAGGACAGCATGGCGCCCGGGGGTCTGGTTTGTGGCGTGCCTCCGGTGTGTGTGGTGATCCGGTCCGGTGTGGTTCGGTCCGTCTGGTTCGGTCGGGTCGGATCTTGTCTGGGTCCGACAGGTGCAGGTCTGGGTCTTTGGTTCTGGTCTGGTCTAGTCTAGTGTGGGTGAGGGTAGTCCGGTCTATTCAGGTTTGGTCCAGATCCTTCAGGTCTGGTTCTGGTTCTGATCTGGGCCTGTTTGGTTCTGATTCAGAGAGGTCCCGGTCTATTGCGTCCTGGCACTCGTCCAATCCGGTCAGGCCCCCGGTCAGGTCTGGTCGAGTCCGGTCCGTAACCGGCCACCTTCCCGTTCGCAGTTCCTCCACACTGGCCGGTTTTTCCCCCTCACCATCTACCGTTCCAGGCTGCGAATTCCCGGTGTCCTCCCCCTCATCATCACCAGCCCCTCCAGCACCACCACCACCGTCGCCCCCCCCCCAGTCACCCTGGGCCGTATCTCCCCAGCGCAGGTCCTCGCTGACAGCCAGATAATTCCTCACTACGGGCTCCAGTGAGCTGCAATGGAAAAGCAGAATGAGAATTGAAGTGAGCGAGCGAGCGTGACCATCTCACAGCTGAGACGCAAAGGGGTGGGGGGGGGGGGAGGTGGAGGGCGATGGAAAGTGGGAGAAAACACTGCGTTATTTCTCTCCTCCCTCCTCTCTCTCTGACTCCCCCTCTCT
Organism: Micromesistius poutassou; assembly: GCF_964030765.1. Taxonomy (NCBI): domain Eukaryota; kingdom Metazoa; phylum Chordata; class Actinopteri; order Gadiformes; family Gadidae; genus Micromesistius; species Micromesistius poutassou. Next base: position 6,639,263 of record NC_140289.1, read on the forward strand.
GACTCCAACCCCTTTTTTCCTCTTTTCGGATATTTTCGTAAGCGGGATCCCCGTGCGTACGACCGCTTTCGCTTGGTCACTGGAGTTACTGTTGTCACTAGACATGGAGAACTCGCCCTCTCTCTCTCTCTCTCTCTCTCTCTCTCTCTCTCTCTCTCTCTCTCTCTTCTCTCTCTCTCTCTCTCTCTCTCTCTCTCTCTCTCTCTCTCTCTCTCTCTCTCTCTCACTTTCTCTTTCTCTCTAACCCACTCTCTGTCAATTCCTCCCTCTCTCACTCTCTTTAACTCCCCTCTCTCCCCCCCTCTCCTCCTTTTTTCTCCCTTTGAATCTTTTTGGTTGTGTTGGTCGCTGGTCGTGGTGATGCTTCAGTCTCGGGGATGTCCCCCTGTGAAGCCATTCCTCTTCTCGTCAGGATTCAGGGAAGAGCCTCCAGCTTCTTCTTCTTCTTCTTTTCTTCTTCTTCATCAGACTGGATTGGAGTCTTCTTGTCTTCCTGCTGTTGGGCCGCTGGACCAAACCGACGCCTCACGCGGTAACAGATCATTTCAAGTCCATCACGTTCATTCAGTTAACCAACCTCCTCACCATATTAGATAAATACTTTGTAAATTTGTAAAAAAAAAAAAATCTACAAACAAATATAATAAAGTAAACATTTCAAATGAATTGTCTTTGTTGAATTTGAAAAAAATATAAAATAAGGAGAAAAATGGCTGAGTCTCACCTGGTGTGCGGGTCTTTGGCGTCGGTGGTAGGGTGGGCTCTCTGCTGCCGTGGACACAAGAAAGAGCGACAGAGAGAACCGAAAGCACATGAGGGTGGGTGGGTTAACAGTCTCTAAGTACCACCGTTCTGCCTGCCGTATCCGTGGCAACGGTAAATACTGTTCCGTCCGTCCCTCTCTGTCTGCCTGTATCATGTTAAACACAATGTGCACCACTCCGACTCATGTCGGCGTCGCCTGTGTGGAGGCACCCAGCAGATAGGACCGAGGACGGGTTTGAGCTCAGGGTCTGGTTCTGGTGGGGGTGGGGGGCGGTGGGGGGGTGCGGGTGGGGGGGCCGGGGGGTATTGTTTGGGATCACCGGTCCCATCGTCAATGCTAACCTGAAGGTCACCGGTGGCGACGTCGGGAAATAAAACCCTGCAAAGAGGCGTTGTTATCAGGGGGGCGAGGGCGTGCTGCGGCGGGGAGATGCAGACGCTCCGGCACGTTCCACCGCCATTCAACCAAACCTCTGCAATACGCGGGCAGGAAAATACAACAATGGAATATAAGTAATGTTTGCAATTTGAGTCCGTTGAGCCATCTCCTGAAGGCTGTTTTTTTCTTTTGATGACAATTTAGCTTTTGGGCAAATCAATAAACGTTGAGAGAGGGCATGGACACGAAACCTTATGGACGAACATGGCGTCTCTACTTGGACAAATTAATTATAATAAGTCATACTAAATAATCCACTTTACGCTATTACAGTCGTGATTAGCTGTTTTAAATCCTGCCTCCCTTGCTGATGAAAACGAGACAGATTACGGTCTTTGTTGTTCTGAATGCGATTGAATTAACGAGTGGCTGGGTGGATGGGATAAGAACAGCGCTGCGTAGGAATGGATCAGCCAGCGTGCTCCTCTCTGACGGCGAGATCTATCACCTACTGGGCCACGCTGATAAGCTTCATGGCCGTCAGCTCCATGAGGACCCACAATTATAATCCTGCGTCTCCGGACCCCTCTGACAACACGGACCTTATCCTGACTACACAGGAACCATCGTAATCAATGGGGGGACAAGAATTACTTCTCTTTTAAAGGGTGTCCTGGGTACACACACGTGGAGGCATGCACACACTCACACACACACACACACACACACACATTCACTTATGTACACACACACACACACATCAAAATATGCACACACACACAGATGCATACACATGATTACCAATCACACTTAAGTTAAGTGAATTGCATACATTTACACACATGTACTCAAACATACAGACAAAAGCACATAATCTCTCTCTCTGTCTTACTCTTTCTCTCTCTCTCTCCCCCATCTCTCTCTCTCTTTCTCTCCCCCTCTCTTTCTCTCTCTTTCTTTCCCTCCCTCTCTCTCTCCCTCTTACCCCCTCCTTGGTCACTGCACCCACTCGCTGTTCATCACTGCGGTGAAAAAAAAATGGCAACAAGAAAAACGTTTTTCCATTGTCAATCACATGCCTACTAAAACGTATTCCTCCATAATTGCACTTATTTGTCTGATAAAAGACATCCATTTTAATAGACGCAATTTTCCCCATTGGAGTCCCATTCAGTGGCGTGTCATTGTTGGAGGCCGTCTTGCTGAAGCCCCTCTAAGCACTCTTCCAGCCCACGCCGGCGCGGTCATGTCCATTACCCCGTGGTGTTGCCTGGAACAAGGGCCTCGTTGCCGGGCAATTAGACCCCGAATGGAAGCAGACACACCACACATCTCAGTCCACTCCAGATAAATATGAGGGTATTTAAGTGCAGAGAGATGTGGACGCGTGGTGAATTATGAATTCAGTGCGTCGGTGTGCTGGTTTTGTTAAAATAAAAATACATACACTAAATGTTTTTTTTTAAAGGGTAACTAAATGTGTAAAACTCTATCCCAGGGACAGCGGCATACTAGTTTATGCATCAGCTTTTTCTGGCTTAAATTTATAACGTCGTCAGACCTTAACCTTGTTAAGTTATCGCAACATCTTTTTTTAGACAAAGAAAATTAACAATGGGGTTGGTGGATCCAACTTAATATTTGGTCATTCAATTTATGTTTTATCACGATGTGAACTGGAGGCTCCAGCTATTTGTTGTCACAAGTTAGTGTTCATCTTCAAAGCAAACACCTCAATTATGGGGGGTAATTATGTTGAGTAAAAAGATTAACGCAAGAAGCAAAGTGAGATATTAGTGTGGTGCCATCAATGTGTGTGGTCTTTCTCTTTCATCTTTCTTTCTCACTCTCATTTTCTCTGTCCGTCCGTCTGTCTGTCCCTTTCTCTCTTTCTTTCTTTGTCATTTCCCCTCTCTCTCTCTCTCTCTCTAACTGAAAGGTGCAGGATTTACCAAAATAAAAATAAGGAAAAACTCAATCCAGCACAATATTTCCCTATTTCCCTAATCTTTCCCTAATCCTAACATGACATTACATTACACATTACATGTGTGCTCAACTAAACCAGTTCCACTAAACCACCATCACTAGTCTGGTTCCAATCTAGAACCTGGGGGTTCTGGTTTAATGTTCCGTGTCCCCACATACCCCAACATCTGCTCGGACAGCAGTAACACACTCACCCCCAACCCTCCCTCAAACATGTAGGGAGGCGGTGGAGGTGTGTGTGTGTGTGTTAAAGTGTGTTAATGTGTGATGTGAGGAGAGTTGACAGTCTATTATAACCGGTCCCTGGAGACCCAGGGCCCGGGGCCTGAAGGAAACCGTACTCTGAGAGCAGGCTGTGGAAACGAGAGGACAAATCGAAGGTGATACACACATTCTGACACGCATGCACGCACACATACACACACACACACACACACACACGACCGGGGCTGTACAGGGATGTTGTGTTTTGACGAGGAACACTTTATACTTATCTTACATTGAATATGACAAGTGCACTCAATGAATATAAAGATTATAAGTTATCTAACCTAGAGGTCCGGTAACCATGCAAGGGATGTATCAAAGAGCAGACTTTCATTTATATGCCCTCGTAATAAGGCTTTGATATTTTCTGAGTAATTGATAGTGATTGATTGATCAATTGTGTTATGAAATGCACAATGGGTTCCTTTGTGTGTGTGTGTGGTGTGTGTTTATGCGTATCTAATATTGTGTGGTTTGTGTGTAAAATGCATATTATTCACAGCATTCATGTTAATTTGTCCCCTTTAATAATATAAATTATATATATATATATATATATATATATATATATATATAAAAAATGTATATTATTAAAGGGGTATATATATATATATATATAATTTATTTTAAAATGCAACTACCGCACATTCCTGTCCACCGTTCCATAGACTGTCCGAGTGGGAATGTTCTGTCAGACAGACATGAGCAATCAAACCTTGAGGGAATTGGGAGTTTCTCTATGCTGTTTTAAAAGACTGCAATCCTCACTGAATGATGCTGAGCGACCGTGTGTTTGGGTCGGCGCCAGGGGACTGCTTCATATTCATAGTAATAACAGTATGGACCCCCGCCTGCCTCCATCTGTCTCTCGGTCCGCTACGGAGGCCATTGTGTCGCAGGGCAAACATGGACGCCCTCAGGCATTACGCATCAATCACCGCACGCACAGGAATATAAATGGACCACTTAACCCCCCCCATCCCCCCCTCCACACACACACACACACACACACCAAACCCTGTTCATGCACACACATGGCTAGATACCCACACAAACACATAGTCATTCACATTCACGCACAAATACACACACACACACACACACACACACACACACACACACACATTTACTGAGTCTCAGAAGGGCATTTCATTTAGGTTATTCTCTGACATCATTAACTATCATTGCTCAGGCCCCTATCTTGCCTGATAACACAGGTCTTATGACATCTTAATATAGCCTTTATAACACAGGCCTGATGACGTCTTTAAATCACCTCCATAACACAGGCTCTTGTTCTACATTTTTAATGAATATCTAATTAATTCAAACTTAACTTAACTTCCTTAAAATCCCTAGGCTATAGATAAACAACGGAGGCATGTCCTGGTGTATAGATATGTGACCTATCATTGAAGTGATCAATGATAATCAATAATAATCCCCCAGTTCAGTTTCGCTTTACAAGTGGGATTGTAGAGAACGGTCTAAATCAGTCTCTTGACCAAACACACTCACTAGAAAGACAACTGTAACACATCCTACACAAACATCCGTCCACAAAGAAAGCATATTAATAGTTTGGGTTCAGCATTCTTAACCAAGCTACGCAGCATGTATGATTCACACAGGCTTGCATTTGTGTTTTTCTTTGACTGTGTTCATAGTAACCAATATTTTCTACACATAGGCCTACTTTAGAAAAATGTGTATGCAGCAGCTTATGGCATGGAATGAAACAAAACCGTGTACATAAAAGAGGAAAAATGTAATTCTATTCAAACAAACATGATTGAAAAAGTTAAGAATTCACATTTGAGCAAAACTGAACCAAAAGAGAAAATATTAGGTCTACTTACCAACGGTTATCTCTGTTGTTCTGTAGATTCCACACAGTAAGCAGAATGCATCTCCTAATTCCTAGTTCTCGTCAAACACACACACACACACACACACACACACGCACGCACGCACGCACGCACGCACGCACGCACGCACGCACGCACGCACGCACGCACGCACACACAAACACACACACACACACACACACCCACACCCCACACCCCACACACAATGGCGTATTTATGAGTACACACTAGTTTAGCTGTTTGGAATTTTGGGGATTTCTGAGGTTGTGTGTGTGTGTGTGTGTGTGTCCATTTCTGTCTATCTCTGTGTATATTACATAGGCAATTATAGGTTTGTGTATGCGTAAGTATATGCGCATATATGTGCAAGTATATGTATGTGCATGTACGCGTGTGTGTGTGTGTGTGGGCATACTACATGCGTGTGTGTGTGAGAGGGGTCCGCCTCCCTGTCTGTACGGCTGACTGCAGGTTAAGCCGCGCAAAGCACATTCCATTCAAACAGTTAAGACTGTTGTCATGCAGACAAATAGAACACACACAGACAGACAGACAGACAGACAGACAGAGATAGAGAGACAGACCGAGACACACACACACACATCTCCTTTTGGTCTCAACCAGGCGGGAAGCCTGAGGATTCTACAGGCCTCCCACCAGACCCTGGGTCTCTGATTGAGGTCTATGGAAACAATATTTTGATTTGTTTTGATTGTCATAGAAACGTAGTTTGCTGGTGACTCCTTTGATGCATAAACACACTACATTTCTGTGATAACCATAAACTCATAATTGTGACTACACTGAGTTTACATGTATGTGTCTTTGAAATATATGATTGTGTATTTTATTGGCATTGTTAATGAGTTATTGAGTGCACAGCATAAGAATAAGTACACATTTGAATTTTTTCACATGACTATGGGTAATTGCTTACGTGATGAACGGCCTAAAATCTGTCAAAACATCACTTTAGTGTTTTAGTATACAAACACGTGTTGATATGCAACAGTGACTGGAACAAACCACATGTTTTTACACAAACAGTGTTTTGTGTTTAAGTTATGCGTTTGCCGCTCCAGGCAAGAGGAGAGTTTAAAGAGGGAAGAGAAGAGGATGAAGAAAAGAGGGAGAGGGAGAATGAGACGAAAGGAGGAAAGGAAATGCGTGAAAAGGTCTTGTAAAGTGTGACTCACTGTGACTATGTGTAACCATGCAGCGAAAGGAGATCCACACACATACACATCACAATAAAAAAATTAATTAATACAAGTAAAACGTTTTTCTTAAAAATTAAATATAACACAATTTATTTTAACTTGTACTGCATTTCAAGGCCTTTCAAAAAAGCACAAATATATAACAAAATAAATTAGCAAATAACTATTTTAATATTTTATGGTACGCTAACAGTGGAATTTAAAACCATCTGTTTTAGACACTGTTCATCAGAACACGAAATTACGGAAATATGACAAAATATATAAATACAATTATATGACATGCAGAATATACAGAGGGTTATTCCGATCAAGCAGTCAGGAATATACAAATAACTGCTCTTGTCTTAATATAAAAAAGTTAACAAAAATAACAATACAGATAATACATTTCAAAGCTATAGACATTAATACAAACTGTACATAATGTAAAAAAACAAGAGTAAATTATTCACAATCGTATTAAAAAAACAATGATCTGAGGGCACAGGACTGAGTGGATTGACCACCGGGTGTCGCTGTTTGACCGTTACTCTTGTCAAAGCCACAAACCACTCATCATACCAACGAGCACTGTTCATGAGCATGAAACGCCAATTCATGTTTGTTTTTTTAATCCGGAATGACCCTGGAGATTCCTCTGCAATAAATATAGTGCTAGGAACTCCATCCTTTAGGTAGTACTTGAAGATGGCGCAGAGAACGAATTGATACAGCTCAATCCGAACGCAAAAAATGTCAGTTGAGCTGAAAAAGTAGAGCTGAGCTTCGTATCTGTCAGGTTTTATTACATTAGGTCACATTGACTGTGACGAAATGCCAAAGAAATCGCTGCCAAAAGGTAGATGAGTTTCAGTCCGTGTCTGTCACACTTTCCATGTCTGCGTAACACAGTGGTACGATGTGCGATTCTTCTCCGTATTCTTTGGTTAGCTGGCACAGTCACAGCCCCCTTATGTTAGGCCAAAAGATCCTCTGATTAACACCCGAGTCCCGGCCGATCCTCCCTCTCTCGCCCCGGCCGATCCTCCCTCTCTCGCCCCGGCCGATCCTCCCTCTCTCGCCCCGGCTCATAGAGAGGCTATGGCGGCCTTGTGTATGCCCAGCACCGAGTCATAGAAGCAGTCCTCATTCACCACCGACGCCATGCTCTGCACACTGAAGTCCCTCTCCAGGAGGGTGTTCAGACACCGGACCTCCTCCTCTTGCTGCTGCTGCTGCAGGCTGCCCGGGGCCCTGGGGATCCAGAGGGGCTGCTGCTGGGCCCGGCTGCTCCCCAGCGTCCCCTCCTGATCCTGGGGGACAGAAGAGTGGGAAGACCCCGGCGGCCGCCTCTGCGGCGTCGGATCCTCCTTGAAGTTCAGCCTCCGGAGATGGGCCTCCAGGTCGTCTGTGAGGGGGCACAGCCTGGCCCTCTTCCCCAGGAGGGCGTCCTTCGCCGGGACGACGGGGTCTCCGGCGTGGGGGGGGCCGGAGGGGGGAGGCGGGAGGGGTTCGGAGCAGCAGTCCTCCCCCAGCAGGGAGCCGTCCGGCGACGCGCGGCCTGGCTCGGCCCGCTCCGACGCAGTGCTCCTCCTGCCGGATCGCTCTGCGCGCCGCGCCTGGTGATGGAGCTGCTGGTTCTGCCGCCGCCGCCAGGGGTCGGCCCGGTCCGCGGGGGCCCGGGGCCTCCGCAGGGAGCCCGTGGCGGAGGTCTTGTCGGAAGGGCCGGAGCGTCGGCTGGCGCCTCCGTCTCGCGGGATGGAGCGGAGGGCTCCGACCACGCCGGCCTTGCTCTCCAGACCGCTGGAGGAGAGGTGGAGTTAGACTGGGGTTCCCCAACCATGGGGTCACGACCCCACCTTGGGCCGGCTGATATAGTGCAGGTTTGGCTGACTTATAAAGCTGTAGCTCTATTTTAATTATGGATGGCTTTTTATTACAATAAATAAATTGTAATAAAATAAATAAATACATTTTTTAAATGTTTATAATGGATTGGCTAGTTATGGTTTAGTACAATGCCCGGGGCAGTACAAAAGTATTATAAAAAGGTATATAAAAGGTAGACTAACAAAGATTATAATAATGTTGTTGGGTTACACACTGTATATTTGAACAGACTGATTTTATTTGTATTTGTACAACCGGGCTTCATTGACAGTTCATCGCCCCTACACCCTGAACACTGTAACCCCTCTAAGGGACAAGGAAAAATATGCAAAAGGAACACAGAGGAGGGATCCCTCCAGCCATGTTAGAATATATTATAATTCTCTTTATTGTCATTGCACATAGTACAGCAAAATTGAAATGTCATCCAGACTGTGCAAACAACAACAACAATTCACAACAATTGTATTTATATATAAAAAAGGTAAAAAATATATGTATAACAAATAAAGTTAGGCCGTAGGAACCCAATGGACAGACATATAACGCCTATGAAGTAGCATAGTAAAGACGGGTGAACCATCTTACCTGCTACAGAGCTGGAACACCATCTCTGGTCTCCCCTCCACCTCTGATCTGGTGTGAACCAGCTCCCATACACAAGGGTTGTCTGTTCCTGCCAATCGACCAATCACAGTGTCAAACACAGCAAACAATCAGAGAGGGCCAATCACAGAAACACATCACAGACAGAGTCAATCACAGAGAACCAATCATAATGTCTGGACCACTGTATTTTTCCTGGGAGTATTTAACTCACCTGTGATGTTCCCCAGTCTGACCTGGACTGCCGAGGCTGGGACCAGCCAGCGGAACCGCACCAGGTCCTGGTCACTGGACCGCGAACTGGTCTATCAGAAACCAAATCAATAAACAAATGGTTATGTAAGAGTACACATGTATGTGTGTTTACATGGGAAATGTGCTAAAGGTGCATTATTCTATTTCTGGCCACTAGTAGAGGGATGATATCGCACACATTTACGTATATTGCACATACTTAGAAATTAAAGGCTGCGGTGTAAAGTTAATAGATTACCTGTAGATAATAAATCCAGGGGTACAGTAAGGGAAAGACCGATATAAAAAATTGCTGGGATTCAAACTCACCATTCTCTTCTTCAGTTTGACGCTCTCCCGGTACACCAGGATCACTGCCCTCTTGAACACTAACCAGAGAACAGCAGCTGTTAGATGCTTACTATGCTTCTTTCTATACTAAAGGTCTCACAGAGATGCTTGTTTTTGCTAGCATGCTAGCTGGCATGTACAGTATTAGTTATGTTTTCATGCCCCCCTAGTATAAATTAAAAATGCTAGCATACTAGATTCACTTTCTGGCTTTATTAAAAGGATTAAAGGGGTAGTTCAGGATTTTGGACATCGGGTCTCATTTCCAAGTGAGCCAGTGTGTTATTTATCATGGAGACCATTTTCAACAGTTCAAAGTACAAAGTACACCCGATGCAAACCAATTACAATGCCCGACTATCGATGTAAATGTCTGTGTTGATAAAATAATATTAGAAATAAAACTATCCTTGTATCGCAATGATCACATTACATTTTGGGGGACTACTTTCTCAGCAGCGGCGGAATTTCACTTTGCTCCGGTGTAGTAACCAATTCACTACAGCAGAAGGTAAACAGAGAAGCGCACTCCAGGTAATATCAGTCCGCCGCTGCCTAGCTACATTTACATCGATAGTCGGGCATTATAATTGGTTTGCCTCGGGAGTGGGTAAAATTGTTTTTATTGGCAGGCTAGCAGATCCCCTCGACTTGCGCTAGCCTAGCACCAGCGATTTCTGCAACTAGAAGGACTGAATGAAAAGTGTTGAAAACACTCCAATGATAAATAGCACAATGGCTCACTTGGAAATGAGACCGATGTCCAAAATCCTGAACTACCCCTTTAATGTATATGTTTGTGAGTGAGTGAGTGAGTGAGTGAGTGAGTGAGTGAGTGAGTGAGTGAGTGAGTGAGTGAGTGAGTGAGTGAGTGAGTGAGTGAGTGAGTGAGTGAGAGAGAGAGAGAGAGAGAGAGAGAGAGACAGACATGGGGGCGGGTCTCACCGAACAGCGTTAGCTCTGGATCTTTCCTCATCCGTCCCAGAGAGGGGAGGGGGTTGAGCCAGACCACCGGGGCGTGGATCAGGAACTCACCCATGGAGATCTCAGTGACCTGGGAGAGAGAGGAGGGGGGGAGAGCGATAGAGAGTGGTAGTGAGAAAGAGAGAGAATATTTGTTTAGTTGCTTTGCATTACAGAGTTAGCTAGATGTGGGTGAGTTAGCTAGTTTGTGGGTGAATTAGATAGTGAGTACATTGTAATTGAGTGAGTGAGTGACTGAGTGACGGACTGAAAGAGTGATTTCCTATTTGTGAGTGGACGGATTAATGTTACCTCCTTATCGGGGCTGTTCTGCTCAGCAGCCAGCTGGTCGAACACAGGCCCAAAGTCCTCGTATATCTTCTGCATGTCGTTGATGTGGCTGGCCACCTTCTCCATGGCCCGGAGAGCCTCTGAACACACAAGAACCAGTCACAAGACGCTTCTCACAGTCGCTCAAAAGAAGAAGGATCACTAAATAAAGAGCATGAAGAGGAAGGAAAACACTAAAGACCAACTGAAAAATAAATCATAGCCTGTGTGTTTATTGCCAAATGATACACAAAAAAATGAATAGTCTTTATTCCTGTTGGTCAATCAAAGCAGATAGCGAATACTAAACAATATGTATTAGCTGTCCCAATAATAAGTCCCAATAATAATAATAAAGTCACAATTAGTCATACTGAAAAGCAACTGCAATACCCAGTTCTACCACATGTGGTGCTGTTGCTGAGGTTTCAATATTAACATCGGGTGACTCTATCAAACCCAACCTAGTGGTGAGTCTCAACATCCCATAATCCCTCTCCAGGTACCTGTGAGGTGGCTGTGTTCGGGGCTCTGGGCGTCGGTCAGGGAGACCAGCTCCCTTAGTAGGAGGGGGTACTTCAGGACCCTCTGGACCGGTTTGATCAGGTAGGACTCCAGGGTGGACGAGTGCTGCTTGGTGGGATTCCTCGCCTCCAGGAACTCCTTGAAGGTCTGGTCCGTCTTGGCTGAGAGAGAAGAACCACCGACAGACAGAGACAAAGGACATTAATGGGCTGAGAAACCAAGCCAAGTCCAGATGTTCCCAATTACAGAGATAGCACATCTCAACAAAGTGGGTTCTACATTCAACACTAGGGCTGAAACCAGTCACGGTCAGACTACGAGAGGCTCTTGGAAGAGGTTGGTCTTCAGATGTATTATGAAGATGGAAAGGGATACTGCAGATCAACTGAAAAAGTATTTTAAACTTGAAATTCAGGAGGAACGACTCCCCTATTTTCCAAACACATTTTGTTTCAGTTTTGTCTGGTGTACAAGTAATATTTTTAGTTTTCTTTGTCCTCACCTCGCTCCAGAACCTTCTGAACCTTGATGTGGTTGGCACAGAACCCACTGTAGAGCTTGAAGTGGTCGGCGTAGTACAGGAAAGAGCCTCCGAGGGAGAAGAGAAGTTTCTAGAAGCAGAAGAAATCCAATAAAAAAAAAAAAAAAAAAGTTTAATGATATAGCGTTTTTGTACTGCTCTTTTGCTATTTGCAAAACAGCAATACAAAGCATGTTAGGTGGAAAAACAAGAACAAGAAATGTGTTATATATTTATTATCAATTAATAACTACTAACTAATGGATAACTAATAAAATCATCTTAATCACAGAAATACATTTGAAAAGTAGATTAAAACACGACAACCAAAGCGGTTCCAAGCGGTCCGTACCTTAAACTGTTCGGGGGTCTCCAGGGAGTTGAGGTTGGGGCAGCAGGAGATGCGGTCCTCCAGGGTTTGTGAAAAGACTCTCTGGAAGTCCAGCATCTCTGGCAGACTTCCAAACAGAGATTCCATCTGAGAAAAGAGAGGGGGGGAACCATTAGCTATAATGCTAATGGTATATATCTGTTGCTCTGATTGTAAAACTTTTTTTTTTAATCTCCTTTACCCTAAAAAATACATTCTCAATGAGGGTAAAGTTTAACAATAGATGCTAAACCTTGTATAGTAGAATATACAATTTGTACCATAAAATGCCCCCTTATTAGCTAAGCAACTACTAGTAACTTGATTATAATAAATATTGATATATGTAATGATTTTAGTCTAAATTCAAAGAGACATACAGTCCCGTACGTACCTCTTCTTTGCTGAGGAAGCTCTCGTGTTGCAGTGGGGTCAGGTAGATGTCAAACAGACAGCCCAGGTCCTGAGGAACAAACACTTCAATATCACCTGGACTGAAGAGGAACGGTACGCAGTGTAGACAGAATTTAAACACACACTCTCTCTCCCACAAACACAGCAATGTATAGTGTGGTGCTATCTAGTGTCATAGGGGGACTACATCCAATCAAAACAAGTCATGTGTATCTCAGGATGCGCTCTCCCTCTCTTTCTCACACACACACACACACACACACACACACACACACACACACACACACACACACACACACACACACACACACACACACACACACACACACACACACACACACACACACACACACACACCTTGACGTAGGACTTCTCTGTGTCCACCAGCTCCTGGATGACCTTGCAGAGTCTCTGGGAGATGGGCATGTGTCCTGGGTAGGGTGGCTGGGAGAGGGGCCCCTGTCCTGGACAGGCCGGCTGCCCGTTGGCCTCCCTCAGGTAGGGGTTCCTGGGGGCCTCCACCTCAGAGCCGCAGCTCTCTGGGAACGTCTGGTACAGTGTGCACACGCGGTCCACGTTCTGAGGAACCACCAGGAGGGTAGTGGAAGGTAAGTGTCAGCAGACTACATTTCTGTCGATAGCTTTATACATTTATGCATTGAATTGATTGATTTGGTTACATTCATGGTCATCGTAATGTATGTTGATGATTTGTTGAACATTTATTAAATAAACATCTGTTAAAACAAATCACTTCTTTCACAGGCAGGAGAAAAGGTTCTAGAATCTTGGCCTCCCAAGATTCTACAACTGAAGGAGTCGTCAAATCAACTCTATATTTGAGTGGTTGTTTATTTGCAAACATTACAACGCAGTAGGTTTAATTGCTGTTTTTCACAGAAAAGCTTTGTTCAATGCAAACCGTAACATAATCCTTTCTGGGCGATTACCTGAAGAGTATCATGGTTAACTATCAATCTAACCTCATATCTACACCCAACACCTAAACATTATCATTTCTTACCTTATGCCTAAACCTCACATTATCTTACTATATATTTTACAGAGACTTTCTAGAGAGAGAGAGAGAGAGAGAGAGAGAGAGAGAGAGAGAGAGAGAGAGAGAGAGAGAGAGAGAGAGAGAGAGAGAGAGAGAGACCAAATGCTTGATTTAAAACAGCCAGAGAGACTGTTCTCAGTGTTCACACCATGCCCCAACATCTCAGTGTGGATCTTCATTGATGCATAGTTAGCATTAGCGCCAATGTTAGCAGGCCATTTATCATCATGAGCTGTCCTGCTAGCCCTTTATTAAAACTATGACCGTGTGATGAATGTCTGGGGGGGGGGGGTTAATAAAGACGGCTATGGAGGCAGGGATAGATGATGAGTGTAAGATAAACCTTTAATATCTTAGCCTTTGATATATGGGAGGATAGCTTAGTGGCTAGGGTTGAAAGGTTCTGGGTTCTCAGACATGTAAAGGTTCTGGATTAATTTCCCACCGTCTACAGCCTGTCTTTAGGATATTCACGAGCAAGAGGTCTAACCCCCAGATGTCCACTAAAGACATATTTCTGTAATCACCTTAAGACGCTTATGATAAAAGCATCTGCTAAATAACTAAACAAAGATTTAATATTGAGCCGTGATTCGTACGGTTCTCCTGTGTCTGTAAGGAAGTCCATACAGCACAGCAGTGTTAGAACAGCAGTGTAAGCTAGTAACACTTGACATTACATTAACATGAGGATTATATCACCCATGGGCCTCTCAAACAAGAAATTCCATGATAGTGTGCTAGATATCATGCATGTTAAGCATATCATGTTTTTTTACAAACAAATACTCGCTCTGAAACCACAACAGGTGTAAGGATGGTGATAAATGATGGGTCGGATAGCTGAGTGGGCTGAAGCAGCTTCCCATTCACTCAAACTTAATTTATTGTTAGATTCTATTGACCTTTTTTCTTCCTTTGGCAGCGGTACAACAACAACAACAACAACAACAACAACACCACAACACAGCATGATGGCTGTGAGGACAACATTTTTTGTTGTTTTTAAGTGTTCTGAGACCATTTCGATGGTGAGACTGCACTTCAAATAATAAATTGATTGATTGATTGAAACCAACATACAACAACCAGCAGTGACGTCCAACCACAACAACAACAGTGACAAACCACACATCCCTCAACACCAAACTCCCTCCACTGGGGGAGACTGAACCAAGCACGGAACTAGGAGGGCTACTGGATCTGGATCTAGGGGCCGATCGGTCTGTTACCAGCAGAACCAGGCCGTCCGGGGTCCGGTCGCAGGCCAGGCAGGTGGTCAACTCCCCCAGGAGACCCTCCAACCTCTCCTTCAGGGACGGACGGTATGTCACAGGCTGGAGGTCCACCGCGGCCCTTAGCCCCTCCTCCTCCAGCACCTCCAGCCCCTCCCCGGGGGTCTCCTCCAGGGGCAGCACCCAGCACAGAGCCCCCATCGACGGGTGGGTCAGGCTGTCAGGTGGTGGTCTTGCTGGAGGAAGCCGAAGGAAACATCTAAAAGCCCCCCACGTTCCGTTCTCTTCAACTCTTCTTCTCTGGTGTCTGATAGTCCCATGGTTGTGGGTTTATCACGCTGATCGAAAACATGCTGGCACCCGTCCCTCTCTCTCTCTCCTGTCTCTCCCCCTATATATCTTAGTCTATCTCTCGCTCTCTCTCTTTCTACCTCTGAAGGATCAACATCCCTCCCTTAAGCCTGGATAAGAAGGATTCCCAGTTACACGGAAGTCTGGGCTTTAGGAAGCTTGCAGGCCCCAAAGGATTGTGGGAAAACACGTCACACTGATATAACGAGAGATAGAGAGCGAAGGCGTACAGACCGATAAGACAGGCAGATGGGTCTCACCTGTTCCAGTGTTGGCGTGACCTTAGACAGAGGAGGGGGTGCTGGGACATCCTCAAAACCAGGAGGTGGAGGAGGTGGAGGATCCGGACTCTCTCCTCTCAGTAGAAGGTCTGTTGAAGACACCAGCATAGGAAACCGTTGGATGAGGTTTGTAGTCATAATGACCCGTGGGACCTTACAGACCACAGCCAGGACTCAAACCAGCTGCGCGCGGGTCTCTTACCCAGGTAAACCCAGGAACATAATCCTGGACCAACGCTATCAAGGTTGCAGGTTCAAGTCCCTATGTTGCTCAATTGTAGAATAAGGAAATGTTATGGAGCAAGGCACTAACACTACTAGGGTGAAGGGTTCTATTCTCTGTGTGTAGGTTCATAGAGGGAGGCGATAACACTGCTAGGGTTGAGGGTTCCATGTCCTTTGTAGCTTTATACAGCAAAGGAACTTAATTTACAAGAATTAGGATTTATATTCCCTGTGTAGCTTTAAGGAGCAAGGCACAAACACTGCTTGGGTTGAGGGTTCAATTTCCCTTATATCTTTATAGAGCAAAGGCACTAACTCTGCCACGGTCAGGGTGTTTATTCCCTTTGTAGCTTCCAAGGAGCAAGGCACTAACACTGCCAGGGTTAGGGGCACTATTAATCAGCCCGTGCTAATCTGTAACTAACAGAGATAAAGACAGTGGAGCCATCTGTCTTCTGGGGTTCTGCCGACACCTGCAGTCTGCTGGCTGTAATCTAATCAGCTGCTAGTTGAACACACTAGACCAGGGCCAGCCACTGGACCAATACTAAGCTGTCTTATGTACAATGCTGCATGGATTGGATTGCTAGTTTCAAACTGAGTTAATGATGACGATCATTCTACACAAATTATAGAATACAATTTTCATTCTGGACGAAAAAAAATTTTCACAAATTTTGCAAAATTTACGAGAGAGAATTGTAAAATTAGCTTCCAATATATAAAACATATATTACAGAAAATTATACATCAGTGTTTGTTTACTACGGTATTTGTAGTAAAGCATAGTGTGACCACCATCTACTGTCACAGAGGAGAACTACATCTACACAATAAAACACACACAACAAAGAAAAACACACTCTGAAACACGTTCAACATACCACGACAGAACCACAACAACAACGTCACACCCTGACACACACAGTGCTATAGGTACGTCTGGTTTTACCTGGGTTCCAATCGGACCAGGCGTTCCCGGCCTCCCCAGGCCCCGCCCCCTCCCTCCTCAGCTCCAGCTGCAGGGAGGGCTGGTGGAAGAAGGTGTGCATCAGACCCAGGTCCAGACCGGACACACTGGAGCCGTTCAGAACCAGGATCTCATCCCCCGCTCTCAGTCCTGGTGGAGAAGACCAGGAGGTCAGGAGATCACAGAGATCACAGATCACAACAATATACATAGATGCAATCATGCACATATATACATGAGAAACACACACATTATGCTCACAAACTGAACAGACACATACACACAAACAGAAACATGCCTACATAGACACACAACAGTACACACACATCCTCAGTATGGGCTGGCTAGTGTAAATGTGTGTGTGCTTCGTACCCTCTCTGACCGCCAGCCCCAGGGGGTCCAGCTCGCTCACGTACATGTGGCTCCGCCCTGCGCCGTCCACGTGACCCGTCACCGCAAAACCTGCCAGGGGGCAAAGGTCAAAGGTCAAAAGGTCAGGAGCAGCGATCACCCGGAGACGGACAGCAGACGGGGGGCGTTGTGGAGTTGAAGGCGTACCGAAGTCGAGGACGGAGTCTGGGCGAGTGAGCATCACGGTGAACACAGGGAGAGAGAACAACTCCAGCTCGTCATACTCCTGTGTTTATAAACACACACAACACACACACACACACTATGAAAAAATATTCATGTTTAACAGAAAGTAACATGACATTATACACTTAGAGGAGGAGTGGGAGCCATTTATACGCTCAGTTAAAGTGGTTTCCGCCGGTCGCTATTGGCTCCTACTTGTTAAAACGGCATCAAACTGGTTTAGACTGGTATGTACTGGTTCCTACCAGGTCTCTGAGCGGTTCAGTCGGCTCCGCCTTGCTGATCTCTGGTCTCTGACCCACGAGTCGTTTCACACGCAGGCCGAACAGATTCTGGTCCAGCTGTCTCTCCTGGACACACACATACATGCACACACATTGAACACACACACACACACACACACACAAACACACAGAAAATTAAAACAAATGTAACAATTGGTTACTATGAGTAACTCACTTGGTTACCCAACATATCCCATCATATTTAAGAATTTCCCATCTGGGAAATTCAAAACAGCAAAAAGACTTACTCTCTTCATCTACACTTACTCTCTTCTCTTCATTTACACTTCCCTGACCTAAAATAATGTAGCATATAAGCCTGGGGTTCTGGTTTTAATGAGGAGAACCAGCAGCAGACGTACCTCACACACCACGGCGAGAAGCTCTGACACCAAACAGTCTTCTGCTACGGGAACAGCCATGACCCGACCTTCAGGTAGAGTGACGAACACCTGGGCCTGCAGGCTGCCATACCAGGAGTGGTCCACAGAGGGCGCTGCTGGGCGGGTTTGGCCCGAAACATCCAATCTCTGGTGGGGCAAAAGGGAGGGAGAGAAAACACATTGAGATGGATGCAAATTAAAAACTTCATACAAAATCTGACATAGCGGAGAGAGAGAGAGAGAGAGAGAGAGCGAGACTGCAGTGAGGGAATCTTGCAGGATGGGCTGGGGGGGGTGTGTTTATGAAAGAGGAGATGGATTTTTCAGACCATACAAAGGGACAACACCCACAAAGGAGATGAAGGAGCACAAAGACAGAGCTGTGAGGCAGCTTTGACAGACCAGCAGGTTACTATGACAGCTGTGGTCGGCCAGCACTGACGATGAATACATAATCACCTCTCTGTCTCTTTACACAGCTCCCCCATCTCCCTTATTCTCCTCCTTCATCTACACCTCTCTTCGTCTCTCCTCCCTCTCTCCTCATTCCACTTTCTCCTGCTCCTCTTCTCTTCTTGCGTTCTCCTACTCCCTCCCTCCATCTACTTTCCTCTCATCTGCCTTCCCTCCCCCCTCCTCTTCTCAGCAATACAATACTTTACACTTTGGAATGCAAATACAGCAGGAGAAACACTATACAAAAACATTATGAAGTGAGACCTATTGGCTCAAAACCTCAACATCACAAGTTTACCAGACTGCATGTAACTCAGAGAGCATCTTAACACTCTGTTAAGAGGTGAACGCGTGTGAGTACCAGCGTGTTTGTTCTTATTAGTAGCAATAGTAGCAGTAGCATTAGTAGGACAAGTAGTAGTATTAGGGTGCTGTTTTACCTCCGAGCTACAGACGGAGGCCGGGTGGGCTGGGCGGCCCAGAGTGTGACACTCAAAGACCTGTGATAGAGAGACACAGATGCACACAAGCTGTCAGAGAGAGAGAGAGAGAGTAAGAGAGAATGAGAGAGATATAGAAACACACAGCCAATAAGAGAGAGCGAGAAATAGAAGGATAAAATAGAATAGAATAGAATAGACGTGGGGTAATGCGAGAGCAAGAGCTAAAAGAGAGATATGGCTTAAAAATAGAAACCCAGACTAAAGATAGACTCTGGGTCTTTCTTTACACATAATTAAGCACTAGAGAACTAAAAACGGTGACTTCGCTGCTAATTCCGGCTCAACATCAAAACCCAAATTAGCCCCAAGGCATCCTGGAAGAAATGAGGGGGTTAGACTGAGTCTAAATTACAGCTTGGTGAAGTCGAAGAGAGGAAGAGGCGTAGCCGTTAGGATACACACACACACACACACACACGAAGCACATTTTGACTGCCATCACTTTTTTAGCAACAAGCCAATGGGTGTCAATATATGGCTGTATGCTTTCCATGTACCATTTAGTCAATCAAGAGACATTTTGTTTCCAAAGCGACACACAGTGGACACAGAAGCATGTCCTTAAGGATCAGGTGGGGGTTAGGGGCTTTGCTGACGGATGCCAACTGGCAGGTTGTGGACTGGGCAACTAAGGCATACATTTTCAGCGTGTCGAACACCCTTACCACCAGACCATCTTGCCTCGCAAAACTGGAAGGAGATTTGGAGAACGATACGATGAGAGCAGACATTGACAGAGATGCCTATGTGTGACTGTGTGTTTTGACTGGTTTCTGTAACAAACGTCTTTAACGGACTATGGATGGGTGGGGGGTGGAGGGTCCAGTAAACACAGACCTCTGGTTGTTTAAACTTCAACAAAACATCTGCCTTGGATGGTGTTGCATCTTGGAACAATTACTCCCCCCCCCCCCCACGTAGCCCCTCCAGCTAATGGCTGTAGCATCGCTGGGTCATGAAGAAAGGCTTTGGGTCTACGGTTGTGGTTGAGACTACGTGGGGACTACCAGGAAATCTCTCATCGGTGGAGACTTGGCGGTAATTACAGCATATCTGCTGCATGACACAGCTACTACAGAGGTCCTTAATACAGCCAGAAGAAACTATGGCAGGACTTCACTTAACTAACTATGCTATTACTACTCCTATTGTGTGTATGCAGACATCTCATAAAATGTTTTTTTTTTTTTTTCGAAGTACGTAATGTATTCCCTTAATAAAAGAAAGAGAATAAATGTTTTCATGTTATGCTGTAACATTTTCCTGCTGTATTTGTAAAGCTGTTTGCACTCATAAGCAGACTCATAAGACATAAGCAGCTAGCATTCTTCAGCTCTCTCACTTCCTGTTAGCGTATGTACAAGTACACACTTTCTGATACAATCTTAGGGAATGGGAGTTGGCAGTGGACGGGGAGAGATGTGTGTACGTAGTGTATGTGTACAGAGAGTGTATAGCTCTGAGCTGTCAAAACATGGCTCCAAAACAAACACTTGAGCACATGGTAGCGAGCCATCCTCCACTCCACTGGAGCTGAAGGCTGCATAGCAGCCGTTTCACATCCCAGAATAGACCCCTCTTTCAGGGAACATCTGTCCATATGGCCCACAGGGGTCAAGTGAGGGTGCTTCCCGACCCAGTGCATGATGGGAAATTCATAAGGCAGAGTAGATAAACAGAAGGAGGAGGAGGATGCAGGGGAGTTGTTGAGGGAGGAAGACTTACACACACAGTTGCTCGTAAAGGTGCTGTTTACACAGGTGAAACGAAAGGTGAACGGAGAGCAGTGTGAATGTGTGAACTGTGTGTGTGTGTGTGTTCGTTTATGCGAGAGTGTGTAGTAGCTATATATTACTATATAAGCACACAAAGGACCAATGTTGTTGCGTGTATACCTGAGTGTCCCCTAGTCAGGGTGTCTCCGGTGTGTGTGCGTATATTGTGTATGTTAAGTGTGTGTCAGGTGTGTGTGTGTGTGTGTGTACCTGAGAGGCTGAGTGTCTTTGTTGCCTGCTGCGTCTGGTCAGGGTGTCCAGGGTCTTGAGGGAGGAGAATAGTCCTCTCTTACCACGCGTCCCCCCACACAGAGTGGAGCTGCGCCGCCGCAGAGCCGAGTCCTCACGGGTACACACCTGGAAACACAAACACACACAGGATGCCCAAATACGGTCACATTGGTTGTTGGGTTAGGAACACAAACAGAGATATTCTTTCTGATATAAAAATAAATACGGACAGAGGTGGTACAAAATATGTTTGATCAGCCAAGGATAAAGTGTACTGCTTACTGCAATATTTGAGCCCTATTGAGTTAATACTACTGTTAACTGTTTCTTGCTGTTTGAAGCATGCAACATGTTTTAAAATATGTTGTTACAAAACTAGTGTTGGGTGGGTAGTGGGTGAGGGTGAGGGTGAGGGTGGGTGAGGGTCAGGGTGCTGTGGGGTGAGGGTCACGGTGGTGTGGGGTCAGGGCGGAAGGGTAGGGTTAGTGGTGGGGTGTGATTGTCAGGGTGGGCTCGGAGGTCTTTGGTACCAGGGCGTGGAGGGAGGAAACAGAGAAGACCCCCAGGCGTCCCAGCAGGGCCTTGGAGGGCCGGCTGGCCACGGCCAGCAGGCTCTTGGGGTTGGGGGGCTCGCTGCCCTGCAGGCTGGCCTGGTAGCAGCGCAGCCGGAACACGTCCACACTCAGCTTCTCCAGGTTCTGCTCCCACTGACGGATCTGAGGCGCACGCACACACACACACACACACGCACACGCACACGCACACAAATATAATCATTGACATTAAAAACACAGGCATATAAACCCACACAAATACATATAAACTCACACGAGCACACACAGACAGATATTTAAGCACACACATAAAACCCACGTTTACTACTGCACTACACCATTCCTACTATTCTGCTACTCCAGCCGCTACCAACACCCCTATAATTACAAGAACTTTCCTGTGAGAGCCGTTAAACGAACCGGCAGATGGAAACATGTTCCAGCGTCCTGCAGCGAGAGGAAGCAGTAGCTGGATCCCTCACTGCTGGCTCTGTCCCTTCACTATTAGCAACACTCTGTTTAATAGACCTCCCTATTCTCTCTCTGTCTAGCTCTCTCTCTGTCTGTATCTCTCACTTTCTCTGTCTACACCTCTCTCTCTGTCTGTATCGCTCTCTCTGACTAGCTCTCTCTCTGTCTGTCTGTCTCTCTCTCTGTCTGTCTCTCTCTCTCTCTCTGTCTGTATCTCTCACTTTCTCTGTCTACACCTCTCTCTCTGTCTGTATCGCTCTCTCTGACTAGCTCTCTCTCTTTGTCTGTCTGTCTCTCTCTCTCTCTCTGTCTGTCTCTGTCTCTCTCTCTCTCTCTCTCTCCATCTGTATCTCTCACTCTCTCTCTCTCTCTCTCTGTCTAGCTCTCTCTACCTCGCTCCATTTCTCACTTAGAATGAATAATAAAAAATGTAAATTGTCTTTAGAGGAGACAAATGCAGCTAGTAGCTATCAAAACCTCTCAATCGACACCCCACTACCTCTCTTCTCTACTCTTCTAACCTCCCATCCTCACATCGCCTCTACCATATCAGTTGCCATCACCAAAGAGATGCTGACATCCAGCAGGAGAGAGAAAGAGAGAGAGAGAGTAAGGGGTAACACTTCTATGTTAAGTTAACACCAAAAATACTCAACTCTTGAGACCCACTCCAGAGATCCACTCTCCCCCCCAGTTGGACATTCAATTGCCTGAGCGAGCTGCTGTTGCCCATTTCCCACACTTGGTGTTTACTAAGTGTTTACCTCCTTCACCGGAGGTTCTGGGTTTTATTACTGAGAACCAACTGCATGGAAGTCCTTTAACAACAAGTACAAGTGTGTGTGTGTGTGTGTGTGTGTGTGTGTTACCTCATAAACCAAATGTGAAGGTGAAAGAAACACACACACATACACATACACACACACTCTCTTTCTCACGCACACACACCTGGCTCTCGACGGCCCTGCGGTTCTTGTGGTCCCGGATGACGGACAGCTGCAGGTCGGCCATCTTCTTCATCTTGCTGTCCATGTCGATCTCCTGCAGCAGGAGGCGGGCGCGGCCCCGCAGGAGGCGCACCGTGTCCTCCCGCCGCCGGCCCTGCCGCTTGGCCAGCAGGGAGGCGCTGGCCGAGTGCACCGACGTCACCCAGTTCTCCAGGTCCGTCTGGTTGGCCGCCTGCGTGAGGGAGAGTCAGAATACTTCATAAGGGCTGACATTTTGAGAGTGAGAGAGTGAGAGAGAGAGAGAGAGAGAGAGAGACATTTGTAAAACGTTTGATTCTGCCCAGTATTCTCATGTGTTAGTGAGCTATTATACTTTGTGCCGGCAAGACTTTTTCTTCCCCCTCAGGTATCCATTAGCTTGTTGTTTTTCAGGTGACCATTTGTTGCACAGAGAGAGCGAGAGCGAGAGAGAGAGAGAGCGGGAGGTCGTAATTCTCATTAAATGACTCTCGCCCAGACAAAAGCTACACTTGCTACACCTCAGTCCATTCATCGACCCCCTCTACCACCATGGCTAGTTACCGTGGTGATGTGGAGCAGATGGGCTGGCCGGGGGGGGGGATGATTAATGTAAGCATGCACGCACACGCACACACACAGACACACACACACACACACACACACACTCACACTCACAAAATGAAAGACCTTTTTTTAGCATGTACATAAAAAACGTTTCCCAAGTCAACGCGTGGCGTGCTTCCTCCGTTGGATAGCGCAGGTCAAAGAGCTGCCATTACCCCCACGTCACAGGGCCCTCTAACAGATTTACTGCCGGAGCCCTGTGGCGCTTAACGACAATGTCACGGCCCGTATTTCAATGCCTTTGTAATAATTGTTGCGCTCATAACATGCCTGTTAATGATCCAGGACTTGGAGCCAGAAGCCCAAAGCACACGGCTGTGGGAAAGACACAGATAAATTACTTACTCATTTCTTCCCGTCCAAAATAGACTTGAGTTCTATTTGAAGTGAGCAAAACAAATAAGCCCTTCTACATTTGTGTTCTGTGTGCGTTTGGCTTTATAAACAGTTTTTGTGTTTTTGTTTACCTCAAACAAGCGGTTGATCCACCTTATAATATAATAGAAGTTGTGAAAAAAAACTAAAAACAACCACGACTGTCCAACTGAATAAACAACACAGAGGCCATTTTGTATTTGCTATGTTGTTTTCCCTCCCCCCCCCCCGCCCCTCCTTTCTGAAGAGTCCTGAAACAAGGGCTCCATTAAAGTACAGTAAGACGTACCCACAACTCCAACGTAGTCATTACTGGGCACAACTGCCAAACTAAATGTGCCAGAGGTCTGTTCATACTTGTGGCAGCGTCGAAGGGACTGGGGTCGGCGGGGCCACCGCAAACCACCGCAGTCTTTCCTCTCGTTTATTCACACCAGCCGGCCCGGCCTGTTTTGCCGAGTCGCCGTTGCCCCCGGAGACCGAAGCGTTTAGTATGATGCCCTGCCTCCGCCAATCGGCCAATCAGCTGGCCAATCAGTGTTTGTGATGTCATCGGCTGTATGGCTGAGAAGTACGTTTGGAAACAATAACCACCGTTTTCTATCGTGGAGCTATGCCTATAACATGAAGGCTTGCCAAGCTGAAGATTGTGCGTGAGAGGCTGAATGGAATCGCCATTTCAGACAAGAAAAATTGTGGTATGGTTGCATATTATGTTTTCGAAGTGAATACAGTCCTACAAGAACGTACAAGAATGAGCGCTGAATTTCCCAGATGTGATGTGTATCCATTTCCTTCATATAGTACTTCCAGTAGTGCTAGTTACCTAGCACTACACAAGGATACCTCATTTGTATGCTATGGTATTCTTATGGCTTATGATACGCTAGCTTTGTGGTATGCTAGCGCCGTGCTACGTGAGCCTACAGTAGCTCTAAACTGTGCTAGCTGTAGTAGAGCATGCTGGCTGTCTTCTGACCTGGAAGAGGTAGACGTCTCCGTAGGAGTTGCTGAGGCAGAAGACGTTCTCCTTCTTGGGGTGCTCTGGGACCGCCTGGACGATGCTGTCCTCTGCTAGCAGCGCGTAGCACGAGTCCTCCAGCTCTGCTGTGCTCTTCCCGTAGGTCTCATAAAACAGCAGGGTGCAACCTGAAGGGAGGTCACAAGGTTTCAGATCAAGTAGAGTTTGGTTCAGTGGAATGCATGTGCCTATTGTTAAGTATTAGGTAATTTAGCAAGAGGATTTAGATAAATCAGGTTGGAAATAACTGACATTGCAATTAGTAGCAGGTGGGGGTGAGGAAATATTGCTCAAGGGGGCCTACAGGTAGACTGTGAACACTGGGGTTCAAACCCAGCACCTTTCATGTGCAACACTGTCAACACTAGATAATCCTCTCCCCAAATTGATCCGTTTAGAAACAGAAATTGCACCATGGCTGTTTCAATAGAACTGGAGCTGCAACTGTGGTTTGAGTTTAGTGCTTTGATATTGCTGTAAATAGGACAGAGTTTCTTATCCACGTTTACATTTCAGCAGAAGTATCTCCAGGGGCCCCTGCCTTTGAGGGTGACCCAGTAGTGTGTGTGTAGTGTGTGCAGTAGACGTATCTCCGAGGGCCCTTGCCTTTGAGCGTGACCCAATAGTGTGTGTGTAGACTTATCTCCGGGGGCCCCTACCTTTGAGCGTGACCCAGTAGTGTGTGTGTAGACTTATCTCCGGGGGCCCCTACCTTTGAGCGTGACCCAGTACTGCTTCCACTTGCGTCGCGCCACCATCTCCAGCTTCTGGTCCTTGGTGACGGTGATGAGGGCCTTGAAGGACAGCCAGCCCGCCCTGCGCACCACGCCTTGCTCCTTCTCAAACAGGAGGTCCAGCTGCTCCAGGGAGCACCCCATCGACCCGCTGCTGCTCTCCTCCCCAATGTCCCTTCCTCCTGCCATCTCCTCCCCTGCCCCCTCGTCTTCCTCTTCCTCTTCGTCCACGGCCCCGTCAGAGGGGTTGGTGCGGCCTGCCTCGCTGTGGCCCGTCTCCAGCTCCTGCATGAAGTTCTGGTAGATGTTGTGCCGCAGGGCCGCGTTACTGCTGCTGCTGCTGTTGCTGGGGGGTTTGTGCTGGGCGGGCTGGGCCTGCTGGAAGTGGTTCTGGGCCGTGGAGGCCTGGCTCTGGTTTTGAACGTGCAGGGGGTTGGTGGCCCACAGAGTGGCGGGGTGGTGGTGGTGGTGGTGGTGGTGGTTGGGGTCGGGGTTGACGCCGCTGAAGGCTTCGCTGGTCTCGCTGCCGTAGGGCTCCTACGGGAGGGGATGGGGACAAAGGGGTAACTTGATTTGATGTGTGGTACAACTTATCGAGCCATGGTGCGTGTTACTCTAATGGCAGACCACCAAACATGAGGAAAAGAAAGAATAACACAATAAAAAAGGGAAGAATAAGGAAGAAAAGAAAGACAACGAACAACATAAAGAGAAAGTGGGAAAGAGGATTAAAGTGTTCGAATCGAATATAGGGACACAACAGAAAACCAAAACCATTTGATTGGTACATTGTAGTCAGCATGACGTGTTGTTTGGGGTGAGCTAGGACATCTCATTCCCTCACAGAGCTCTCTCGCCCTTACCCCTACCAGTCCACACACACACTCAAACACAGCGCCTGCGGTGACCACCCTGCATGACGACCACCAGCTATCATCTGGACTAGTTCAGAGTCGGGCCTCTTGCTCAAGGACGCCACCATACTGAGGAGCAATCGAACCGGGAAACCCCAGAGCGGTGGGAGACAATCTGTCTCTCTCCCCTCCTCTCCCCCCTGTGCCAGGCTAACTTTAATCACAACAGATGTCCCTGATAAACTGCGTCGCTGGAGCACATCCACTGCATTATTGAACTGCTTAATCAGCAAGGACACACACACTGTCCTGAGCCAGGGCACGAAGCGGGGCTCCTCTTACGGCCAAAACAACCCTCAGCAGTAGCCCTCAACAGGGGCCGACATGGTGGAGTCGGATGACCCTGTGTGGGACAGCATCCAGTGCTGTGCTTTGACATGACGGATCAGTAAACAGCCATAGCAAAGACTCAGAGAGGGAGGAGAGATACCTGCATGAGGTAATGCAGTCTCTCTCGGTATCCTCTTACATGCAGTGACTTTAGACACAGAAGTGATTGTGACTTGACCTTCTGTTGTCAGGATTTTGACCGTATTGTTTCTTTGGAGTCCAATCGTGTTTACTATTATAGCCCAATCCCTGCTCCTGGTAGAACGCCCCCTGCTATTGTTGAGACTCTGGTCAGGATGTGAGCTCCTGTTGGACTTTGTAAACAGGATATGATGTTAGCATTTGCTCACATGAGTATTAAAGAGCAGCATGGCATACTTGAAGCATGGATTTGAGAATTGATTCTGCTTCTACTGCTCTATAATGAATAACCTCTCTGCTTCCACTGCAACTGCTACATGCATGTTCATGCACTGTGGTCAAGAACCAGGAACTGTTCCAGAAGACAGTTAAAGACACAGACGACTGAAAATACAGAGAAACCGATATACAGACACGAGGAAAAATATACAAACAGATAAACATATATGAAAATGCTTAGGTCGATAAAGAAACAGTGAAAACATAGAAAGACAGACGGATGGAAAAACGCCAAAGTGACGAAGAATACCACAACAAAACAGACAGCGACCTGTCGCTGTCTGTCGCTGTCGCTGTCGCTGTCGCTGTCTCACCTGCATCCGCCGCTTCTTCCTGCTCAGACTTCCTGTCCAGTCGCTGAGGCGTCTGATGCGGTTCTTCAGGAAATCCTTCCGGTTGTTGCCAGGGGCAACGACGGCGCCGGCACCACCGTCACAGCCAGGCCCCGCCTTGGGGCAGGGTAGCGTGCGTGACGAGTAGCTCTCCTCGAATTTCTCCTCCCTGACGACGGCCACGTCCGGGGGGAAGGAGGGCGAGCACCTCCCGGGGAGCGGGGCGCGGAGCTGGGGGCCGACCGCCGTGGGGAAGGGCGCCACGGTGGCGAGGTGGGGGGAGCTCACGAAGCCCGGCGAGCCCAGCGCGGAGTCCCGCGTCTCCGACTCGATGGCCGAGTCGCCCATGTCGCTGTCCTCGGTGCGCCCGGACGAACACGTGATGAAGCTGCCGCTCCCCGCCGCCTTGGCGCCGGCGTTGCCGGTGGCGCCGGCGAAGAGGAGGCTGGCGTTGAAGCCCCCCGTGGAGACGTCGTCCATCTGGGCCGAGGAGAAGGTGTTGTAGCCGCTGCTGGCGTAGCCCACGCTGGTGTCCTCGGGCCCGCAGATGAACACGCTGTCCGCTAGCTCGCCATTGCCGCCGCCGCAGCCGCCGCCCACGCCCCAGGGGGAGTCGTACCAGGAGCCGTCCGAGCTCAGAGAGCTGCCCTTGCTGGTGCGCAGCACCTCGGGCCCCGTGGAGGCGGGGGGGCCCTGGGGCCCCGGGTCCCCCGCGGCCGGGACCACCCGTCCGTTGGTGAACTCCACCCTCATGCTTCCGTCCTTGCTGAGCAGCACCTTGGGGCTTCCGCCCCGCTTCTCCAGGGGCCCGCCCCCACCTCCCCGGATGCTGCTCTCCAGGTAACCACGACAACCGCCGTCGATTTGACCCCCGACTTGGGACACGTTGTCTCGGATCGATCCTGCCGTCGTGACAGCGCCCCCGTGTGGAAGGTGTTGGTACTGCCAGGAGCTGTTGGGCTGGGGGTAACCGCGGGCACCGGCCCCCACTCCGGCTCGGGCCCCGGCCCTGCTGCCCTGCCACCAGCACTGGGCGGAGGGCACCTCCTTGCTCCGCTTGGAGGAGGAGGAGGAGGAGGAGGAGGGAAAGCCGGAAGAACAGGACTTGCCAGGAGCGATAACGCTGCCATACTGGCTGTCGGTATTTCCCATGGCGATCTGTCGGTAGGGAGACACAAAGATGATGACGACACGTGACATCATCAGGGGGAGACCATGAGTGAGGGAGTTATGGGGAAAGTAGTAGGAAAAATGAACCAAAACTGAATAAATAACGGATGATGACGCGGGAAAAAAGACAGTTAGGGAACTATGACAAAAAGTACTTAAAATAAATATAAATAAAATAAACTGGAAAATTACACCGGTATATGACATCATCCAGTGGAGACTGTGAGTGAGTTGTGGGAAAAAGTATAAAAATAACCAAAAGACAATAAATGCATGAAAGAAAATGGAGGAATATTCAAATATTTTAACCATGGATTTTTAGACAATTCTATTTTAGTTGTTATTTTGTATTCTACGTTGTATCTTATTTCACTTTTAGTGCTTTGGCAACAGAACATTAAGTTTACCATACCAATAAAACCCTTTGAATCTTGAATCATTTTCTGTGATGAAGTATGAGAATATCAGTAAAAAAATGACTTTTGAAAAAGATATTAGAAAAGTATAAAACAAAAATGATGAAAAAGGAAGAACTGATCATTTCGGGTAGACAGCGACTATCAAAAAGTATCATAGCATGATGCAATGCAAATGCAACATGCATTTGTTTCTTCTCCGCTTTGAGAATAAACATACACATGCACAGAAATACAGAAATACACACAAACACACGTGCAACAGCGAGCCTTACCAGTTACAATGCTTCGTACTCCTGCTTCTTCTCATGCTCCTGTTTCCTCCTCGGTAGCTGGCTGTCGTATGGCAGCTCCTCTCTCCGTCTCCTCCAGCTGCTCTCTCTCTCTCTTTCTCTCTCTCTCTCTCGCGCTCACTCTCCCTCTCGCTCACCAGATCATCTGTCCAGGCAGAAAGGGAAAGAGAAAGGAGGGGAGGGGGAGGAGGAGGGGCTTAAGTAAGTAAGCAATTTCCACACAGACGTGGCTTTTGTGAGTGGTGGAGGTTGGTGCTGTGGTCTTCCACTCCCCCTCCCCATCCGCCATCCAACCCCTGCCGCCCCCCCATTTCCAACCCCTACCCATAATCTAAACACGCTCCATCCTACCCCTAACCCCCCCCCCCCCCAGCTCTTCCTATGACGTCGTGCTCGCTGTTGAAGGGGGCCCATTTAAAAAGGCTGCCTATTACCACCACTACTACTCATGTCTACTGTTTACATTGCCCCGCTGCAATTTCAAACCAATTCATCCACTGTTTTCGTTCCTTCTTCTTTCAATGTTTTCGCCGGCCTCTGTTTTCTTCTGCTAGTCCCCCCCGAAAGCCGCTGGGACCGAAGTCACCGGGGAACCCAGCGTTATTTTAATAAAGGCGTCACAAGTCTCTCAGTGTTCAGGGTTTTTAGTCGCTATATACAACTGAGGACGCCTTTGAGATGAAAGCTTCTTCGCCAGGAGGCAGAACAAAAACCTCTCAAATACAAAACCTAAACACACTAAAAACAAGAGAAACACTGTGTTTAGTCTGGTGAGTCAGTGCCAGTGCGTGTTTAGCAACAGTAGCCTGAGACAGATACACTGATCCTGGCTGGGTTAGCTACACTAAACCACACCACAACAACCCCTGAACCCTGACCAGGCCAAGGACAGAAACACAATGAGATAGAACTCTTTTCTCCTCGCCTTTTTTTCTCCTTTCCTTCTATATTCCTCTTCCCGCCTCTTCTGTCAGACAATCTACTTGTGGCTTCAATACCTACTTCTATGAGTTACGATCGCCATATCGTCCACAGGAAAAAAACACAAACATAACACTGAGGAGCCTCGGGTTGCGATTAGCATTCTAATTCCCCGCACAGAGCTAGGAGAGGTCAAAGGTTACTATGGACCCGAGGTTCAGGCGAGGAGTGAGCGGGGCTGTCTCCATAGCGGCGCAATGCACTGCTTACCCTGAACAAGCATGTGACCTTTGACCCTTTCATTGAACATGCCTCCAGCTGAAGGTCTTCCAGCTGCCAGGGTCCACAGGACCAGGGAGGCGAGGAATTCTTCAGGAGGAACTCTGAAAAACTTTACTTAAAATAAAACTTTGCTTTTGCTCATGTTGAGATTGTCATAGATGATATAATTGTCCTCATCTGGGCCTCATCTTAAACAGCATATTGTTTAAAGTAAATCTAGATAAATGGAAATTTGGAAAAGGTATGAATTAAATTTTTGTGTGTGTAAGGGAAGGAGTGATGTGTGTGTGTGTGTGTGTGTGTCAAACACTTGATATGGAAAGTGTGGGGATGAATAGACGGACGCAGATGTCCTCAAGACAAAACCCCAACGCCTGCACTTGAACCGGTGATGTCACTGGCAGGCACATCCAATGGAAGCAGCCGATCCATCCTGACACGCTAGAGACCCCAGAAATCACACTCTCCTCTGGCTCCCGGCCTATCAGACGCTACGATGCGTGCGCCTAATACCGCCTCCTCAAGTGACCTACAGGTCGTGGTCTGGGCAGCAGCAGCAGAAGCAGTGGTGGAGGAAGAGGTGGTGGTGGCGGTGGAGGGTTTTGATCCATACCAATATCTCTGAAGGAGGAAGATGTGGGCTTGGTTGGTCGCCCACCTTTTGTCTCCCATCCACCATCTGCTGCCTCATAGGGGCAACCCCCCCCCCCCCTCAAGACCCAGTCCCTCGGGACCCCTCTCGCATTCTACCACAGAACAAAGACCCGACAGGCCCTGAACCAACGACCCCCCCCCCCACGCAGCAGACATGGGGCATTGCAGTCGGGATTCCCCCTCTTCGGTGGATGAAGTGACGGCTGAATGCAGGGTTTGATGCTGGGCCCTGTGTGGAGGAATGCCACCTGTTCCCAATACACGTGTCACTTCCCATTATCCCCACGGTGTCCAGGCACTGTAGCCCTCTGTATACAGGCTCCTCCGCCGGCCAGAAGCCATTAAGGCTCTGGTTTGGCCAGGAGACATTTTAATGGCCTCTTCTTGTAATCGTTGTGTATTGTATCCCCTGAGCCATCGTGATATTCGTCCAATAGGAGTGAGTTAGTCATACGATGGCCAAACTGGCAGTTTGGACCAGTGTGGTTGGATGTACTTATTCCATCTCTGTTGTGCCGTTGGCTCTTGTGCACAACTAGGACACCTCTAAGCAGCGTTTGTTGCAGGGATTTGGAGTCTCGGACATGAATACTGCTAAAAACTCCTTTCTCTGTTAACAGGAACATTTGTGAAGTGTTTGACTTTACTGAACCAAAAATACATGATTATTTGTTTATATAATTATGTTGTTTTGAGATATCTGAATAAAGCGTGTATCGATTTTTTTATTGGGAATTACTTTTGCATTTTATTGTTTATTATTTTGACTTGGAAACTTTATTGAGATTATGTTATTGTGATTTTTATAACTGGATTTTTCTCCGAGTCTATTTTAGCCAGTCATCAGTCCTCATAAACTGGATGCGTCTGTGTCATTCCATCTCTAGTTTATAGCTGGGATAAACTCCAGCAGTGCCTCTCTCGAGACGAGAGAGGACCTGGCAGACGCTGAAAGAGCGCCAGAGTTTTCCCAAACAAACTGTGGTTGTCATTAAAGCCAGAGCACTCAGTGATTCAGCCTGGAGATTCGTTCCGTGTGTGTCATCGGAGCGCGGAGCAGCCACCGTGCCCTTCTCTGAACAACAACATGAGACGGTTCAGCATAGAACCAGGACCTCTCAGTTCATGAGCACCATGAGGAGAGCGGAGGAGAACGTAGAACATAGAAAGAGGAGATGAGAACAGTGGATAGGAGGAGTGGATGGAGGGGAGAGGGTGGAGGTAAGAGTGCGGAGGAAGCAGAAGAGAGAGGTGGAGAAGAAGAGGAGTGGTAAGGAGAGAAGCGAGGGAGGAAAAGAGTCGAGAGGGGATGAGGAATGGAGAGGAAGAGAGGAGGGAGTGAAAGATGGAAGAGAGAAGGAAAAGAAAAAAAGAAAAGAACAGAGGAGGCAAGGAGAAAAAGGGAAGATCAGGGAG
The DNA here is from genome assembly GCF_964030765.1 of Micromesistius poutassou. Lineage (NCBI taxonomy): Eukaryota > Metazoa > Chordata > Actinopteri > Gadiformes > Gadidae > Micromesistius > Micromesistius poutassou. Next base: position 6,672,182 of record NC_140289.1, read on the forward strand.
AGAAGGGTGGTGAGGAAGAGAGGATATGATGGTAGAGAAGAGGAGAGGAGGAAGGAGAGAAAAGAGAGATCGGAGCAGAGATGATAAGAGTGGAGGGGAGTGGGAAGAGGAGATGAGAAGAGTGGAGAGGAAGAGAGGAGGGGATGGAGGTAGAGGAGAGGAGGAAGACGGATAGTCACAGAGAGGAGAGAAGAGGGGGGAGGAGAGGAGGAGTAGGACAGAGGAGAGTTGGAGTGGTGGGTGTGGGATGTGTGGTGGTAAAGGCTCTGGAACGGTTCTGGCTGTGGAGAGGGGATGGAGGAGAGGAGTGGGAGAGGGGGGTCTGTGGTGACGGGCAGGCAGCCACCTGGGAGTGAGCCTGACTGGGACTCTTGTTCCAGCCAGCATACCCCCAGTAGCATGGTGCTGGACTGAGACAGGCTGCTGACACACACACACACACACACACCGCTCTCTACAAACACACACAGATATGCATGCCGGCACATGCATAACAGCCACACGTGAGAAAATACATTTTAAAATCTTGCTATAAACCTCATTCAATCACTCTTCCTCATCACTTTTCAATCACTTTTCCTCTTAATGAAGCTAGTGCTCTCTCTCTGTATCACTTAGTCTCTCTACCAGCTCATCTCCTCAACCCATCATCAACCAATGCATCGACTTATAACGATGATTTGCCCATTACTGATAAACACTTCTCTGTCTCTCTGTCCCTTCAATTATTCAATCTCATCTGCCTTGTCTGTTCCATCCACCATTCCCCAGACAAGAATCGTCTAACCATCCCAATAAGATCGGCCTCCCTATCTCTCTCTCTCTCTCCTGAGGATGAGGGTGGTGGTGACAGACACACAGTAGCTGACAATGAAGGTGGCAGGTGGCTTTATTGTGGTTCTCAGGTGATGGAGGTTGGAGGAAAGAAAAACATCCTGGTCTTCAGACCTCAGAGAGGCGATGGAGCTTCCGGGCTTTTGTGTTTCGCTTTATCGTAGAATCTCAGACATAATACACATACCTTATTTGGCCCACCTTAATCCATAATAAGGCGTTCGACTCCCCCAACACCTGCATTTTGTGCAGTGCTGATAGCAGGGTAGTTGTTGGACTTTTGCCTTGCTTGAGGGATTGTAGGGGATTCCCCATAGCGAAACATTAGCAACGTTACTAGTTACTAACGTTACTAACGTTATTAGTTACGTTACTGACAACAACAAATGACGGCAAGCACAGAGAATGCTAGTTAATGTTGCCGTTGTCTTAAAATTACACAGGCAACGCCTTCCCAACGACAGTTACCATGGGGACGTTCTGAGGTTGCTAACACACTGGCAGATCAACGGGTGCTGCCCAGTGGATAGGTCTTAAGAGTCGTAGGTCTCTATTGTTGTTGTGGGTCTTTCTGTGTGTACTGTGGTACTGTCACAGATATATGGCCTGTTAAGCCCTTTGAGACTGTACCCGTGATTAAGGGCTAGTCAAATAAAATTGAATTTAATTACTAGGTTTGCTAGAGTTGTAGGTATGTACCAAGTGCCAAGAGTTTGTGTCTAAGAATGTACCTAATTTAATTCAAATCTGAACGCTTTTCTATGAAGATTGGAAACACAAATAATCAAATCTGTTTAAATTAAACACACAACGCTGAGGCACATACAGGTCCCCTTGTAGTCTTTAGAAGTGTAATACTTTACAACCCTTGCCAAACTCTTATCTAAGTTGAACATAGGAACCTAGGAACCGTTTTTTTTCTAACATTAATCTCACAGATACCATCACAACCCTTCAGGTCTACCACAGAGCCCAACGCCTTTCCCCACCTCAAGCCCAATATTTACTCATTCAAGTGTGGGAACAAAACCCACAACAGTCCCTCCTCCCTCTGCCCCTCTTGAGAAATACAAAGGGGGTCTTCGATAAGGAGCAGGCAGGGCCTGGGGGCCCCGGGGCCACCAACCCAACTCTCCTTCTCTCTCTCTGCCACAGGAAGTGTGTCCAGTTGGAGGGAGAGGTCTGTTTCCTGTCCCAGCTGACTGGGGTCCTTGTGCTCCAGATAGCAGCAACAGACGGGGCGGTGGCCCCTGGAACCAGGAGGGGCCAAACATTGCATTTGGTGTGGCCCCTGTGCACAGCTGCTTCCTCCTCTCGGGGTTTAGCATGCAAAGCAGAAAATACTGAGCATTTATATATGTTTTAACCTCTCTGGTATTTGGCTGACACTCCTATACAGAGACACGCGCACATGTGCACACACACGTACACACACACACACACACACACACACACACACACACACACACACACACACACACACACACACACACACACACACACACACACACACACACACACACACACACACACACACACACACAGCATTTCCAATGTGCATGAGGGCAAAACGGTCCTGCCTCGCTCAACTGGTAGAGCAAGGCATTGTGCCAGGGTTAGGGGTCCAATTCCCTACTGCGGCCACCCATGCTAACAATGCATGCACAGGTTATTGTAAGACGCTTTGGATGGAAACGTCCAAATGAGTGTATTATTATTATGAAAATGAGCTTGATATCAGATAAGTATCTATTTATATATACAGTTACGCACACTGTGTATAGTTGGCTTCATACTGGGATACATCATGACTAGATTTCATGTGATAAGTAGCAGCTGTGATACATTTATAACCCTAGCCAACAGGGACTTAATAAGAGACAAACAAAGCTACATGGAGGTCATAGATAGTAGGTTTGTGATTTACATGCTGGTTCAACTGGAGGGTTTGGGGGTTGAGAACATACATGAGGACAAGACCTCTGTGGTCGCTACAGAGATAACGACATCAAGGAATATGCCTTCGGTTATATCACCTTGTTGTGTTTTGATGGGCAGATAACCTTCTGGCTGGGTCAGCAGCCCAACTGTCTGAGGAGTAGCAATGCAATTCACTTGGCTGCTCCGGTCACCTCTCTCTCCCTTGGTCTCTCAGGACAGATGAGTGAGTTCCACGATTACTCTTGGATTCTTCGTCCAGCCCACGCGTCTGCACTTTGGGGGGGGGGCACATATTGAGTCACCGGATCCAGAAATACTGATCAAAGTTCCCTGGTTCCGGTTCTGGATTTCTGGATCCAGAACTAAACATAATCAAAAGAACGTTTGCAAGGGACTCACCAGGGTGGTCTTGCAGAACAGTCTATTTTAGGCTCTCTCTACTTCTGTCTGGAAGTAGGAAGGCTGTTCACGTCATCAAGAATGTGTCTCACCCTAGCAATACTCGGTCTACTCTGTTGTTATAACGTCATAAAGCCATCAAGACCAGCACCAACAGACTGAATATCTAGATTCTGGTTTCTACTCTCAGGATGCTCATCTGATCTGACCGGTTAATTCTGTCACTTCCAATGAGAAAAGTCAATGTGTACACTGTGTATACGCGCAGTTGTCCTTTATCACAATACATCTCAATGTAAAACTCTCAATCTAAATCTAGGGCTAGGGGTTGATCTAATCCTCTGGCCACTATCCATTAGCCTCTGTGACACAACGGTGGCCGTTTCATTCGATTAGCCTCCAATTTGAACACGCCGGGAGATGAACGTACTTCCCAGAAGCCGTTAAGTGTTATCCATGGCAACGGGAGGCTGAGTTAACAAGCTAACAACACTTTTCCAGGGTGATGTTGTTGAAGTCAGTGCGGGGGGAAAAGAAACACTAGATGGGATTCCAAAATGGCTGTTTTGTTCTCTCTTTTTTCTATGTGGGTGAAGTAAACAGTTTTCACCCTGGAAGGGTTTTCTGTCGGAGGGACCGCCGCCAGGACAAGATGACTATTTCTGGACCAGCCCCTCATCGCCCGCCAGAAGTAGACGGAAGAAATAGAACGAGGGAGAATTTTTGTTGAGTGAGGTTATACACACACGCTCTGGTACACTGCCTACAAGACTGTTGGGACCTGGAAGACGCTCCACAGAGACCTCTAAATCTAACCTACTGACTGACAAACAAACGTAAGGACTCCCTGATTAACTAACGCACTACCCTACTGCAAACGTGTGAACTGACTAAGTAACTTATGTACAGAATAACTCAACAATAACTGTGGAATGTAAAGGAGGACTTACATTTAATGAAAATGAAAACTTGAAAACATCATTTATTTTTGTAGCCCCAGGGCTTGGCTACACCTTGTTTTTTCCAACAGATGGAATTTACTCAAAAGTATTTTAAACATGACATCTGCCACAGCGACATCTACACAGTCCAGACTCCCGGCCACGCCTGTCATTCAGACCGGCCGCCAACATGGGTCCCAAACAAACCAGGAAGCCTCCCTGCTCCGGACAACTGGGCCCGTTGTTCGGCTCTCTTCCCCTTTCTTCCCCGCTCACAGCGTGGCCAGAGACGTTTGATTATTTCTCTGAACACACTCTCTTTTCTTCCCCGACTCTTTTGTCCAATATCTGGGGGCTTGTGAGGGAGAGGGAGGGGGCTGGGGAGGAGGACGGGGCTCCCTGATGCGGGCCCTTCCATTCAGCCTCCAGATGCTGTGTGACCACCCCTGTCCCCACCCCCCCGACCCCTACCCCTCCATCATCACCAGCGTAGTGGTCCGGGGAGTAGACGTCAACACGCAGAGCCTCCATGGTACAGGAGGACATTGTGGCGCACATTGTAGCTCTGTCTCTGCCCAGTGGACAGAGCCTGGTGACAGGGAACTCATGGTGCTTCTGAGGGATTCTGAGGAGCGGCTACCACAAAGACAACCTCCAACAGCTTACACTATGGATGTATATTTTATATTTCTTTGTAATTATTTAATAAAAGTGAGTGATAAATGTATATTATGCATACACCCCTGGATAGGAGGGGGCTGTGTAGTGTAGTGGCTAAGGCCATAAGGTTCTGGGTTCAATCCCCCGATTTCCATAACATACCTGTAAGCATCCTTGAGCAAGATGCCCCTTGCCACTACCTGCTTCTTAATGACATGCATCTCCATTCACTGTTGCTTCAGATAAAAGCATTTCCTAAAGAGCACATACAGCATATTGTCCCTTTGATGTTTCCCATCAACACAGAGGCACACCGGATGGCCCTTTTGCAGGATTGTGCACGGCACAGGCACAGACACACACACACACACACACACACACACACACACACACACTCGTTCATGCATACACGCTGATCAGGATACAGGGGTTTTGGCTCAGCCTACGTCAACACAGACACACCGCAGGGTAAACAGAAGCTTAGTGTGCATGGTTGGGTGGGGTTTGGAGGGGAAGAAATTGAGGTGCTTTTCTTTGAAATGCAATCATTTGTACCTGTGGTTTTCTACCTGAGTCACCAAGTCCCGACCCCCACCCCTCACCCCCCCCCCCCCAGGTTTCCATTCCTACCACTACCCCTACTATGTGGGCTCATTAGTATAACTAGCTAGTGGTGAGTTGTGCTAGCGGGGCCAATAGTAGTGTGTATTTACTGAGGAGGGCAGAAGCTCAGGAGGTAGAGGTGAGCTTCTTCAGTCCTCGTCATCTCAGGAATTTGCTGGTTGCTGGCTGAAATGACAAAGGGTCGTCATTGATCAAGACACCCAACTCACACCTGACTTGCTATGTTGCCGTGCCTGCATGGTGGACACTGTGCCATGAATGTCAACAAAGGGTGTCTACCACTGGGTGTCAACCACTGGGTGTTAACCAGTGTGCGTAAAGGGCTTAGAGCAGCTCTCGTCGCTACAAGAGCCACACAAGATACATGCCTATTCCGGTTTCCTATTCAATTCCATGGAAAATCCCGACATCATTTTCATAGACTTACCAATCATTGCTTTCGCATTAGGGGAGGGGGAAACTTGGCTGTGCTGATGGGATGAGCCTAGCCTGGTCCTACCAGAATCTCGTACTTCATTTAATTTGCACAGAGAGTCTGGCCACTCTCCATTGACAAACGTTAACTCACTTGAAGGCGGGTGTCTGTTGGAGTTTAAAACTATTGGATCTGCCCAGTGCCGCTCTGGATCTGCCATAACCAATTGCTGACGTTTGACTACAACTCAAACTAGCGCACAACCTCAACGTCAATGTTCTCAGCCACTCCCTCTGTTCGCTGACTGGACGGCCAAAAAATTGGCTGCAGAAAACCTGCGAATATACCGCAAACCCAGACCTAGTACTGGAGGGAAATGAAAATTGAGCGGAAGTACGGAGGCGAGCGGAGCCAGGCTAGGATGAGCCTACCCTAGTTGAATAAAGATTCACCAAAATAAAAAAGCAGTAGCGTAATAGCTTTCATGATCCTAGTGTGGACCATCTACAACCATATCACAGGATACCAGCGGAAGCCACACTTTTTAATCTAGGGGTCCGCGACTCATCTCCGACTGGATTGAGCCATTTTGGATCCTGTACCCAAAGTTTAAGCATCAAGCTCTCTAACAACTATGGTAGCCTCAGGGGAAATGGAACAAAGAGAGCCATTTGTGACAGAGCGGACATCATTCCCTGGACGGGTCAGCTTATAGGTACGAGGATCAGTGGGTCTTGAGCGTCGGCCAGCACCTAAGCACTGATCCGGCTGGAATGTGAAAGCTTTCACAGCGGAGCTATCGGAGGTTCGGCTAGCTTCACAGTGCAGAGTCCACATCCACCAATTGTGTCCAGGGGCCTGTTGTGATAGGCCTCATTGTGTTGTGGGCGGAGCCAGGCACCATGGGGACTATGGCGATGGAAGAGAACTTGATTCGAGAGAGCAGGAGGAGACTGCGTCCTGCTTTACGCCGACCTCTCGTGAGCGCTTCTGACAGTGCAGACAAAGGCTTCGTCAGAGACACACGTAACACACACACGCCAAGTCGGTGAACTTACTGCTGAGTCGACACCAAATACCAGAAGGTGAGAGGCATGACCTGAATAGATGTGTACACACACTAGCACACACAAGTGTACACACACACACACACACACACACACACACACACACACACACACACACCTGAGAAGAAATGCCGGAAAGGTCATTTATGTTGTTAAAGCTAACATGGTGTCCAGTGTGTATCTTACTTATGGAATATGTTCATATTGAAGCCTAACAGGATATAAGACCACAACATGGGAGGAATTTCAGTTGATCCCTGAGGATTTGATTGGATCGTGCTGAAGTAACAAACCACGCTGGTAGCTGTCTGTGTTTCAGACTTCAGATAAAAGGGGGAGCAGAAATGCCCTGATGTTATTGGTTGAAAATGTCAACCTGCTAGCATGCACCATTGAGCCAAAGGAATTATTTATGTTTTCATGACATCTATGATAGAGAGCCATTTTGGCCATGAAGTATGCATGCACACACGCACACCATACATGAATGAAGAGCGCATGCACGCCATTACACCGTTTCCTATCACCATCATCTGACCAATCAGAAAGCGTCGCTTATCCGGAGTTTGACGCAGGTGGCCATTAGGTCAAGCAAACACCCCCATCCCGTGTCCTGTTCTCGTCATACAGATGAGAACAAATTTAGCCTGCACTTTCCTCTCCACCCACCGGTCCAGAGGGAAGAGGAAAGGACACACCTTGTGGTGTTTAAAGAGCGTTGTTTAAAAAACGTGACGTCCAGCGTTTGGCTCTAACTATTTTTAGGGTTAGGGTTAGGGTTAGGGTTAGGGTTAGTAACTCTGTAGAAGATAAGATTAACCAATCAGAAGCCTGAGGCGATGTCAGGTGATTTGAACGGTTGAGAATATTTCACGTTCATTCTGCCCGATGATATCCTTGACCAATGGGAGCTTCCCCAGAATAGATCTCTCTTACTGGGTGTCTCTTGCTGTTGGCTTCTGCTCCTGCTGGGTTGTAGAGTTTAGCTAAGCTTAGTGATCTGTTCCTCCCATATGAGAACATCAAACCCCACCTCTGCCACATCCCTTTGCATTACATAAGAGCTCCAATCCGCTGGGAACACAATGAGCAAGTGGGATATTTTTTTTCAACTACTTCAGTTATGACACATATTATCCTTGTTGGGACTGCGAGAAAATCCATGCATAATTATAAATTTAAAATAAATGAATCCCTGTGATTATATCAGTTGTTACTGCTGTCCTGCAGCTCCATGAGATGGAATTCAAAGTCTAGTAGGAAAGTAAAAGTCCCCATTTCCATATTCTGTTCTTGTAAAGTTAATAATAAATGTATTCTCCCAGCACCAGACAGGCCATTGTTTTCAAGAGGAAAGACACATTCGGATGCTGCATCCATCTGATTTGCATTCGGTGCTGTGCTTTGTAGTGGCTCTTTTACATTTATTATACATTTATTCTGCCTTCAAGGCCTTCAAACATGTCCTTGAGTTATTTTACACTCTGCCAGTCTTTGCATTTGTACCATTTCAGTAACCATGAATAGACCCAGTAAATGTTCCTCAGGACATTGAGAGTATACTGCTGACTCTCTCCAGGGACAGGCGATAGAAAGTTAAGGAGTTCTCCTATTACACAACACTGGCAAAGGAGGAGAAGATGGAAAACAATGACGACTTTGGTTGGAGACCGACCCAGAGAGAGAGCGGGAGAGACCTAGAATGAGAAGTAGACAGAGAGAGGGACGCAAAGAGAGAGAGAGAGAGAGAGAGAGAGAGAGAGAGAGAGAGAGAGAGAGAGAGAGAGAGAGAGAGAGAGAGAGAGAGAGAGAGAGAGAGAGAGAGAGAGAGAGAGAGAAAGAAAGAAAGAAAGAAAGAAAGAAAGAAAGAAAGAAAGAAAGAAAGAAAGAAAGAAAGAAAGAAAAAGAAAGAAAGAGAGAGAGAGAGAGAAAGAGAGAGAGAGAGAGCCTCTAAGATTTAGAGAGTGTGTGAGAGAGAGCAAGAGAGGAGAGTCAAGTCATCCATGTTTGTTTCAGGTGCTGAACTAGACTAAAAACACTTTTTTGGACACATAAATCAGTGGTGGCAAGGACAGGAAGGAAGTCAGCAGACAGTTAGCCAATGAGTTCCAACCAACATTACACCAACAGGAAGCTGGGAACTGGCTTAATGAGTCAAGGTTGGACCAAGAGGAGGGATTTCCTGTTAACTGGTACAGATGTACTCTCTGACAACTCTGGAACTGCAGTATGAACGTGTACAAGTACTATGAAACCAAGGACTGGGACTACATACTGTATTGGTTGCATCAAATGTGGTATGTGTGTATGTGTGCATAGAGTTCACAACCTAAAGGGGATTATACTGCTGTGGGAATATCAGAGAGAGAGAGAGAGGGAGGGAGAGAGTGAGAGATTAATAGCTAATACGCTGGTAATAATAAACAGCTGTGATACAGAGAGAAGCTCATAAAGACAGAAAGAAAAGTTCTTTCCGGGGTTTCTTCATTAAGACGAGTGCCGTCCTGGGAACAGACTGGTGATGTCACGATGAGGACCAGAAAGACTCAACACAGCTGGACTCACAACACTCCCAAACTCACCTCACCTTGCTTGTCTCAGGCCTGTTCAGAGGGGGGGGGGAAACTCTCATGACCCGACCCAGGAGAGAATCCTCGTTCACACAAAAACAACACACAGTACACACACACACACACACACACACACACAGTCAACATCACAGGTTAAAGGTTGGGGGTCGGCGAGACTTGGGAAATTGGGTTTAAGTGCTTCAGCTGTAAATAAAGTCACTCAAAGATGAGGCATGGGGGGGGGGTGTCAGACTGCCATACAGAAAAGCCTTCCTGAACCTCCATGCTGTTTTCATAGCCCCCCCCCCCCCCATGGACACAGAACAGAGTAATGGAGGCAAGAAGAAGGGAAGAGCAGATCCCCAAATTCCCAGGCACACAAACCACATAGTGGGCAACCCTGGAGCCAAGATGGTGGCCACTTGACACTAATATGAGAGGTGGCACCAAACTTCCTGTGGTCGTCTGAGCGTTGGTTAGTAACTGGTTTGTAAAAATGGGGGGGGGGGGGGCATCATCAAACCAGATTGTGGGGTAGCGATGCGGGCATAGGGGGGGGCGACAGACTGGCATTAGTCTGGGCCTTGCAGAGTTCTAATGGAAACGCTGATAAGATCGGATCGGACTGTGAAACTACTTCAAAGACAGAGCTGGAATGGCAGCTGTGGTCCCCAGAAAACCATTTTCCAGCCCCTCCTCTGTGGAGAAATTAGTGCCTTCCTTACCCAGAGAAACACACACACAAACACATGATTGCATAGAAACACACACACACACACACACACACACACACACACACACACACACACACACACACACACACAAAGATACCAATTACAAATGCTACACACTACCACACACACACACACACACAACCTGACACAAAAAATCACTCACACACGCCACAAATTGCACACATGAATCCTATGCTTCCGACAGAGGTTTTTACAGCAGAGTCTTCATTACCATGATGAACTGTACGCCATGTCATTGCTCTCCCGCCCTCCTTCCCTCCCCCCTCACTCTCTCTTTCTCTTCCCTCCTAGTGCCATGACCATCGCATGACATGATTCATTCGGTGGGTTGGTAATGATGACACAGCAGGTCAGCTAATTTAAACCGTTTTCACGGAAACTGAAGCAAATTTAGAGAAGATTACTGAATGTTTTACAGAAAACTAATTGAAATGATTGGCCTCTGAGACTATCTCCGGAACTGCTGTTTGTTCTTTCCTGTTTTCAGCTTTTTGGCCTTAAAATAACACATTTTAGGAAACAAAACAGCAAAAACATGGCGTCATAAAACAGTTATAAATATGAGATGGTTCAAGGTTGTTGAGATTGAGATTGGTCAAAGGGATAAGACGGTAAAAAAGATGGAGCTGGAACTGATTTTGGTTTTTGATTTTTGATGCAATCGTGAACAAAACTGACACATCACATTTGCAAACAGTTTGGACATGGTACAGTTTGGACATGGTACAGCGTGGACGTAAAGAGCCCTTAACATTGTAGTATTGACGAGGTTCAACTGTCAATGGTGCATTGGGAGGGACTATACTAACAAATTGCCAAGATAATTGCAAATCGCTGTTCTTTATAAATACTCATACTCATTAGTGCTTCAACATTATTGTCAACCATTGTCAATTGTCCAAATAAATACCAGAGGGAAAAAAGGGTTCCCAGGTAGGTAGACAACCTGACACATTTAACCACTTTAGTGCTGTTAAGAAAAAAAGTAAACGCCATGGTTGTTGTTGCTAACGGTAACATAAGCTTGAGACGTTCACCTGGATCAACAGTTTGGGGTTTTTTCCCAAGTGTGGAGGGAACAGTACCAGTCTTGTTTGATGTGGCCACAGGTATTTTAGGTTTGGTTAGTGGGTGCAGGAAAGCAGCCTCCTTTTCCTCCATGCACCTCAAACATCATGGCAAACAGCAGTTACGCTCACAAGGGAGGGATGTTTGAAAGCAGCTGAACACATTTTCCAATTCCACATTATGACAAATTGTCTAGTACAAAATTTATTTTAGGGAACAGAGGAACAAAATTCTCTGTTTCTGCTTCATAGTCGACACTGAATCCCCTCTGGAATACATATGTTCCCAACCGAACAGTACTGGGTTTGATCCCAGTGGTCCACTGCCTACATTTAGGCATCCCTGCATAACATGCCTAGCCCCTACTCCTTTAACATTTCTGAAATAACTTAATAAACTAAATAATATTGTGGTTGACCAGACTAAAACAGTCTAAAACTGTGGTTTGAATGTCTGTCCAGCAAATAGTGTTTCCATTATGTCAGTGTAAATGAGACAGAAAATGTTTAATCACATGACGTACAATTTAAAACCCTTGACTCGTGCAGCGGCGATAACAAAACTTGAAACTATTACAGAAATTACTTTGATTACTGCAAAGAATTTCACTGGTTCTTTCCCTCCTAAAAAAATCTGTGGCTAATCTTGACCAGTGAGAGATTCTATCAGGTCACACACACGTGCCTCAGTAAAGCCCCACACATAAAGTGCTACCATTGTTGGTGTACACTTTGGTTTCACGCTCACTGCTCCCCCGGCTAACACTTCGCCCTGGACGGCTTAGCGACCACCAGAAAAAACAACAACGGCCGAGACGGACTATGCCCATTGCATTTTTCCGCGCCATAAAAAAAAAGTGCCGGCTTGCACAAGAAATGGGGGTTAATTAAGTAGAAAATCCACCACACATTCCAGCCCCGGTAGCCCGTTTTTGTCGACGGCCAAACAGAGGGCACCTTCTTCTCGCTAAAGCCACAAAAGACATCAAGGCCCATTGGTGGTGGTGGTGGTATGGCTGGTACTAGCCCCACCCGCCTAGACCACCACCGCTAGAAAAACAAACCAACCCACCTCACCTCCATCACCTCCCGGGAGGTGAAATATTTGAACAGAGCTAAATGTTCTTCATCAATAATGCCACTGTTGTATTTTTTTGTTTGGCCAGATGTCGTTTGCCTCAACTCAGGTTTCCAAAGTAACAAATTCAACTTCTGACACATCTTTTGTTGTGTGAACCTTTAGGTAAACAGTTGGTCAGTCTTACATGACTTTAATCATCAAACAAGGACAATAATGAGGCTGAAAAGCACCTGATGACATCCGGACACCCGATCTCATTAGCGCATTTTGGCCACAAAAAAAACAGTTGGTTCCTTCGACGTCTTCTCTATTCATTGACCAGTAGTAGCTAGCTGTCAGGCCACAGAAGACATATGGCAAGGCAGGGCTTTACACAGAAGAGCAGGGGACCGTGTCGTAATCACCGGTCACCTTAAAAAGCCGCCATTGTCTAACTGGACAGGACACTGGCTGCCATCAATAATCATTAGCATCACAAATGCCTTCCCAAATGACAATCAAACCTACACGTTTGACGCAAGGAATGGGCACATCGGTGGTTAATTATTAGTACAGGGTCTGTTTGTTGTGTTTAAAGATGGTACAGTTAGTTTGTATTAGAAATAGCTTAGCTTGAATTCACTTTTGACGCACACATCATAGAGCAACATATGTGAGAGATGCTAGATAGCTCAGCTTAGAAAATAAATCTTGAACGATGATCCATAGGTAGAACTGGTAGGGAGGACATAAGATTTTTTTGGATGATGAGAGTCAGCATTCAAAAGGTACCTCACCTTTGAGCGAGGAAACTGAAATTCTACCAATTCTAACAAGTACCAAATTCCCCACGACAGAACCTGGAAAAACTGAACTCTGTAGCTGTTTGGTTACCATGACACCACTGCCCAAAACCAATCAAAACGAAACCACGGAACATCTGAGCAGGTAGCTTTGAGAAGGACTTGGTTCAGGCTTACTGCCATTTGCCAGCTGGTTCCTGAGGGTTGGGGGTTGTGACCCTCCAGGACAACAGAGGCATTATTGAACCTTAAGTACCCAGGGGAGGTGTGCTTATTTGGGCCACATGCTTTCTCTCTCTGCTCCGTCCTGCTTAGTATTCATACAAGCTAATTATATTAACCAGGCCAGGCAAGGAATCCCAAGGTTTTACTGCCTTCGCCTAATGGACACATCAATAGAGCAGGGAGAATGGCGCTGTTTAACTAAATTCAGTCTTGAGTACAGAGGTTTGGCCTCAGAGTCATTATGATCTGTAATTTTGCGGAAAAAAAACAAGTCGGAAACAAAATACGAAACCATGTGACAAGTAAAATAAGAAGGTCACAACAGGCAACCAACTTGAAGGAAAAATTTGAGTACTTTGCTTTTGGCATTTTTTTCCTTTCCAATATTTATTTTGCCGAGAGGAAAATACTGACATAACATTGGGGTTTCTGTGTGTGCGTGGCTAGAATGTGTGTGTATGGGTGTCTGTAGTCTCCATTAAGTCAATAACAAATATTGACATTTACCTGCTGAAGCATAGCATGTCCCGCTAAGACCTGTGTGGTCCGGCCCACTGGCAGGTCTGTGTGTTTTGGAAGCGTAAAATTCTGCCACAGCTGATATGTTGCTAAGCTACGCACTAACTGCCAAACATTCTTCCCCGACAAATCCCTCCCAAAAAACATGTGACCAAGGCCCAGGAGTGGGGTTTAGTTGAGTCAGCTGGGGAACGGAATTGCTTAGAAAATACTTTATTTATAGGCCTATATATATATATATATACATACACACACACACACACACACACACACACACACACACACACACACACACACAAGTATTTAATCTGCCAAATGTGGGAATCAGAAAACACTCAATTTCCCTCAAGCAAAAAAACGATGTAAATCTCAGCAGGGTTTTTGTTTTGGTCTAAATGGTAAAACAATAATCGATGATGTAGCACTGTCAAGGTAAGCGTTCATCAAAAATACACCACACATCATACTCCATGGGATTCATATTGTACAAATTCCTTCCAGCATAAATATTTTATCCAACCTTAAATTGGAAATTAAAAAAAAATAATCCTTTATCAAGGTAAGACTAGTTCAGACTCAAAAATCTGAACTAGGCAAAAATAATCCTGGAACCTGGTTCACTCCACTAGTGTCAGTCCATAGAAACCACCAACCGTCATGTAATTCTCTACTGGTGCTAGGGCCCAGAACCCACGTCCAGAGAGAGGGGCACCGACCCAACTGCCCAATGGCGGGAGGATCGTGACGGTGCATGAGTCACGTTACCCAGACCAAAGCACTGGGTTGGAGAAACCTGGACCTTTAGAAAAAACAACTTATCACTTCTTTCTAATGGTCAAGGAACACCGTTTTCCCCTCCATGACTCTACAGAACTATAATGGGAAAGTGCTTGACGACAGACTTTCCTGTGGAACCGTGAAAGTGTCCCCCTCCCCTCCGACACACTCTGTCGAGCCAATTTCGCCCTTTTGTCTGCTCATGAATACACCCCTTAACCCGCCCACACACACGAGTGCACACAAACAACCACGGGCGCACACACACACACACACACACACACACACACACACACACACACACACACACACACACACACACACACACACACACACACACACACACACACACACACACACACACACACACACACACACACACACACACGCGGCTGGGCCAGACAGACACTATACAGACCACTACAAAGACAGGGATGGGGGGCATTTGATACATCCATCCACCTAGTCATCATCCAATAAATAGACGGAGACAGACGCAGACTATTGGTACCACGCCTATGTAAATTATAGTGAATAGCGTATTAGTGGATAGGTCTATACGTTGATTCCAGAATGTAGGCTATACTATAAAACAGCCAGATAATATCTTTTATGAATACTAGCAGTTCTTAATGTTTTGACGTCATCGCATGTCACCAAAAAAAAAAGAAAAAGGGCAAGGCTTCAGCCACGAACAACTTTTAAATTGGCCAAATCTAATATTGGCGCCTAATTGCGCTTGAACCTTATTGACAATCCTCACACACGCTTTGCTTCTAGATCCTTCACAACGATGCCTTAGAACAACAGCTGAGAGCAAAATATCTGACATACTGCCAGGTGAGTGGACGAATATGAATATTTTGGCAAAACTTTTGGACGATGGAATGACGAGTCTCCAGCTGTCAAGAGCAGGAACAACACAGTCACGTGGAGAACTTCCACGGAACACAAGGAAATAACGTTTAAGTGGAGATATATGCAGAAAATGCACAAATGTTCCCGCATATGGTTCCGACTTGTTGGCTAAAGCGTACATTTGCTGACGTTATTTAAAAATGGAAATCCCCATTTTTGCAGAGAAACGCGAATTCGAAGTTAAAACAAAGTATGCTACACACTTACCAACAGGTTGCTGCAGAAGATGGCTTTAACCTCCGTGGTGTTGTTTCCTCTGTATCAAAACTGTTTCTCTGTCTTATAACTATCCAGAGGTTTGACTGGACATATGTCTCTGCCGTCATCCCTGATGTGTGGAGGGGGAGAGGCAAGCATTAGGGAGGAGCTGAGTTTTGTTTTAGGAGACCACACCTCACTGAGAGACAAGTGCTGATGGGAATCGGGATCCACACTTCATACGTAAACTAGTCCGTAAACTAGTCCCACTCATCCGTATAAGAGCAGCTCATCGAAAAGGTTTCGATTTCAATTCCCGTAGCACAAAGATGTTTCTGGGAAAGTAATTAGTACGTTCAGCTTAGCAACATGTGGAATCGCTCAATGCTACGGCAAAATGTGATTATCTCGGAAGTTAATGTCGAATGAAAACAGATTTAGTTGTGTACGAAAAAGAAAATCCCCCTGGTTGTGGCTCCATGGGCTGTCCCTTGCTGGACCACTATGACACATACAGATACATGTTCAGACCACGTGGTCCCCAGCTGCCATGTCAACAATCCAACCTTTTCTTAGTCTGATAACAACAGGCGCCTGATAGCGTCTACGTTCTGGCTCTTTGTCCTCTTATATCCCTTTGAAACCCACACAGCAGGGGAAATAAAGGCACATCTGGTCTCCGATTAAACAAATTGACCATTCAATGCTGAGCAGAGCATATCACTGGCACGCAAGACATTGTTGTGGTCGTGGCAGGCCTTAAAACCAAATAAATTAAACAAAGTCACTCAAAGCTGCCATTTTAGTTTAAACTTGTGTTGTGGTCCTCATTAGTTTCTTTTTATCTCTCCACACACACACACACACACACACACACACACACACACACACACACACACACACACACGATGCATGCTAGGACACCCAACTGTTGTCGGTTGGGGAATCTCTAATTTGGCAGCGTAGCCGGCCAAAACGAAATGTTAGGATGGCGTTCCAGTAAAACCATTTACTGCCATACTTTTACGAGAGAATGATGGATGCTTGTTCTGAAGAGAGGATAATGTTAGTTTCTTTGCCCGGATTATAGCTCCTCTGAAATGCAAATCTGTGCTGAATATTGCGGCCTACTTTAGAAGAAAGAAAGCAAACAGATACATTTTAAACATCATGATCCGTCTTTTGGTCAACACACACACACACACACACACACACACACACACACACACACACACACACACACACACACTCAGTCATAACTGTATGCTGAATGCTTCCTTTAGTTTTATATTAGCTGCATTATTTGGAAACCAGATGTTTCTGTTGTGTTACAGTGTAGGTTAGCCTACATGTTGAGCCCATATGTTTGATCTTTGTAATAATAATAATAATAATAATAATAATACATTTTATTTCAGGGCGCCTTTCAAAACTCTCAAGGTCGCCTAACAGTTAAGACAATCAAACAATTTAAAATAGGCAAATATAGTTAAAACCTAATTTTTTTCACATTTTAAAAAGAAACAATCCAACATATTCATTAGATTGGCTGGTAGGTGGGGTTAAGTGGGATAGGCCAGTCGGAACAGGTGAGTTATAATGGAGGTTTTAAAGGTGGGGAGAGACTATACTATGGATGGATAGTGGGCGAGAGTTCCAGAGGCGGGGGGCAGAGCGGCTGAATGCTCTGAGCCCCATCGTGGACAAGCAGGCAGAGGGAGACGAGAGCAGGGAGGAGGAAGAGGACCGGAGAGTTCGTGAGGGAGTGTAAGGCTAGAGGAGCTCAGAGAGGTATGGAGGAGAGAGACTATGGAGGGCCTTGAAAGTGAGGAGAATAATCTTGAAGTCAATGCGATGTTGGACAGGGAGCCAGTGTAGTTATTTGAGGATAGGAGTGATGTGTTCGGTGGATGGGGTTCTGGTGATAATACGGGCAGCAGAGTTCTGGACCAGTTGCAGTTTACGGATCGACTTGTGGGGTAGACCAGACCAGAGAGGAGGAAGTTGCAATAGTCAATACGGGAAGTGACGAGGGTGTGTATGAGAGTTGCAGTGCTGTTGGGTGTGTGTGTGATGGATGAAGACAGTGGATAGTGTGCAGGTGAAAGTAAGCAGACCAGGTGAGATTATTGATGTTTTTCAAAAGAAAGTGTGCCATCAAGGATGACACCCAGACTCTTGAGCTGAGGGGAAGGAGGGACTATGGAGTTGTCGATGGTGAGGGGGAAATTGGGACATTTTGATGGATTGCATGGATTTTGAGCCAACATTGAGAATTTGTGTGACTTCAGGAGGTGAGAGATATGCTACAACAGCTGTAAATACATTATTACTTTAGTAACACCGTCCTAAGAGCCATGGGCAAAGACACCAATGTAAAAGTCATTGCAGTTTTTAAAGGCATTCAACGTTTTCACAAAAACGATGATGACAAATCAACTAGTGGTGGACAATGAAAACGTTCTTGATCTCCCATCGTGTGCTTTATTGTCATTTTGCGGCCTTTTCTTTGGCAGATTTGAGCTGTAATGACGCCCTCTAATGGTGAACATTTCCACCCAAACGGCGCGTCAGGGTTGGGTGGCAGACCAACGGAGGGGGTCGAGGACCGAGAGCCGGGGTCTTTGTTGCGGGACAACAAAAGCTTGCGGCAGATGGTGGGAAGTCCTCGACGACTTTTAGCTCTGTGCTGTGACTACTTTATTCACTCATACTTTTCTTTGAGATTACTTTTTTGAATTCATCAAGTTGTCAGTCACACTCACAGCTGCCGGGCTTTCACCAGATCAGCAGGTGGAACTGAGGCAAAAAGGCCTACACTATTCTTATAGAAAGAGAAAATTAAATGTATTACATTTTTTAAAAGGCCCCCATTAGTAAAACTGTTTTGTCTTGGACAATGATCTACTTGTGTGATGCCCATTGTTCATTGTTTTGATGCCCTGGGTTTATATAAGAGGATGTCATCTCGTGGTTACTTTATGCAATGTAGTGGAATATAGTGAATTCCTTGAATAACGTGACATCCAATCTGTAATTGATTTTTTTTTTTCGTTTATTGTTTATTCATTTATTCATTCATTCAATTTGTTTATTCATTATTCCCAAGTTACCAGAGAACATGATAAATCTACTCTTAACAATCGATAATTCTTTTTTATTTAGAACTATCATTTAATTTGTCATGTGTAGCATTGTGTAGGATGCCTAACAATTATACAATAATATCCATAAATTACTTTGACTTGTTTTCTAGTAATGACAAAGAAATGTGATACAACCACTGAAGGTTTTTAGAGAGGAGGTGCAGAGGTCTATTTTAATGAAAAAAAAGGAAAAATAAACAAAGTATTACCAAGGTAAAAGCACCACATAATTAAGTTAGGAACAGTGGACACAAGGTACAAAGGGGTTAGCATGAAGGCCGGTTTATCGTACAGATTTCACACAGAGGCTTTGGGCTCATCCACTCACTGTGAGAAATTTAAAGACAGATGTGTGTTATTGGAGTGGCCTCAGTTGGGAAACAAAATGGCACTTAAACATATTAGGAAGTATTAAAACAAAACAGAAAAAACACAAGATACACAAAATAAAGTTGTTAGGTAGCAACGACAAGTCCCAGTACATTTGTTGTTCAATCAGAACTTGGTGAAATTTCATGGAGTAGACTCTTACTCCTGAACCAAGAACTGGTCTCAATCCAACAAGAACTGTATTTTAACACACTAATACAGTGCATTTCTCCCCACTTCCTCTCATGAAACAAAACATAAATAAATCTTCCATAACATCTAAAAGGTGACACAAATTGCAACATTAATTTCATTTGGATATGGCACACAAACAAGCCCAAACCATTCAGTTCATCTTCCATCAGCAGACATTATGTAAACAGGGTACACAAGTAGTGTAGGACATATGTAAGACCTTTCAAGTGTTGTTCAACCTTTATTATTATTATAAGAATGGCTAAACAGCAAAAGCAAATCGAACGGCAAGTAGGAAACACAAAAAAACGTAAACGGTAAATTGGTAGAAAAATAGTCACGTCTTTTGGCTGAAAGTTTTGTTGTGGTAAAGGTAAGACCACTCAGTTCCCTGGGGTCTAGATGCACTAGGACCGGGGGGGGGGGGGCGCGTTCCAAACCTCGTGCACGCTACACTAGCATGCTAAACGTGTTTTTTTTAAATTGAATCTTAGTAGCAAAGCCTGGTTGTGTGCGCTCTCCACACACAACCGTTTCATGCTTCGTTTAATCCAGTGACAAACTAGGACTTATTTTTCTTTTTTCAAACGTTTAAAAGACGCAAGTATAATCTGTTGGATAACCTTCTTTTCAATGTTGTTTGTGTTAAATATCCTGGACAGCTGAGGATAGGTGGGCTTCGTCTAATAAGGACAGTTCAGTGCACATGGTATACATTGTTTCCATGGCATCTTCGACCCAACACGTAACGGGCAGCAAACTCCACCCATTTGCACCAAGATGTCTTTAAAAACAATCTTCACCCAGAGAACTATAGCCGTGATATTTGACCCCACTCAGACATATCATCAAACCGTTTGTTGGTCTATGTGCGGTCACAAATAAACCAAAGTGGAAATGTTTCGGATGGTCAGCAAACTTTACGTGTGCTTATAAAGCTACGATTCTAGGCATGAAAACAATCATTTTGGCCACCGTATTTCGCCTTTTCCCCCACAATGGGTGAGAAGTGTGAGAATCATTCAACTGCAGTTTGCTGAAGGTAAACATGATAGTATGGCTTCTAGGATTCACTCCCTACATTAAACAAAAAAACAACGTTAAAATATTGCCTATTCTGTTTATCTGAATTCTCAATTTTTAACATTTCTGTTCTCAGAATCCATGACCTCGTATGAACTGTATGGAGGGAGGTGTTATTGTGAGACTTCCACAGTGTCCTACAACTACAGATAAAATATCAGATCAACCCTAAGGGGTTAAGGTGCACAGGACGGCTGCCGTATAGAACGGAAAACGACAAATGACGTCCATGATGGAATACAAGCTAACAAGTCATTATCAGGAGAACGAATAGGATGAATGAATGAACAATAAATAATCCACAGTGTACGTCTGCTGCATTCGAGGTCAAAAGGTTAAAGGTTATATCCAAAAGGGGAGGCATCCATTCGGTGGGAAATTTGTGGTGTGAGATGCGGGGCTGAGAGTGTGCTGCATGTCTAAATGTGTGTTGCCACATTTATGTAAAGTGAGTGTGTGTTATGATTGTACAAATGCATGTTTGTGTGTCAGGGTTCAGGTTGTTCAAAAGGGTAATTTTCACTCACTCATTGACATGAGTTGATGACTTTCTTAACTGTACAAAACACAATAGTGAAAATTGGGTTGAAATGATCGTTATTACGTCTGCTTATTTTTTGAGGAGTCGTGTAGGCTGTTTCACGTCGAGATTCCTCGGTAAAAAAGACAACTATTACATACTACAGGAAAATACAGGTTCAAACATCTGCTTAAAACCTGGGACTAAACGATAAATAAATTATTGTCAAGAATAAATGATCTTATTACGCGTCCCTTCTTCGCCTTTGTGTTTGTGTGTTTGTGTGTGTGCATGCATATGTGTTTTGTTATGATGGCGATTGTGTGTGTTTTATTGTGTTAAAGGGTTAGGGTGTGTGTGTGTCATAAGCTGTGTGTGTGTGTGTGTGTTGATGTGAAGTCTCCTGTTTGTTCTGTATGTGTATATGTATGGATGCATTAAGATGACTATGGATATACATGGTGTGTGTGTGTGTGTGTTTGTTTGTGTGCGTGCATTGAGATGCCCGTGTGTGTTTGTTAGTGTGTTAAGATGCCTATGCCTGTTAAGATGTGTGTTAAGATTTCTGTGTGTGTGTGTGTGTTGAGATGCCTGCATATGTGTTTGTGTGTGGACATGCGTTAAGATGCCAGTGTGTGTGTGTGTGTGTGTGTGCATTGAGATACCCGTGTGTATGTGTTAAGATGCCCCTGTGTGTGTGTGTGTGTGTGTGTGTGTGATGCCAGTGTGTGTGTGTTAAGATGCCTGTGTGTGTGTGTGTGTGTGCATTGAGATACCTGTGTGTGTGTGTTTGTTTGTGTGTTAAGATGCCTGTGTGTGTGTGTGTGTGTGTGTTAAGATGCCTGTGTGTGTGTGTGTGTGTGTGTGTTAAGATGCCCGTGTGTGTGTGTGTGTGTGTGTGTGTGTGTGTGTGTGTGTGTGTGTGTGTGTGCTAGGACTGCTCTGCGTCGTGGGGCTCCGGGTACTCCTGCTGTCGGTACATGAAGGTGAGCAGGAAGAGCGCCACGTCGTAGGAGCACCAGTAGGCCGTGTGCGACGTCACCGCCGTCAGGTAGCGGCTCTCCACCATCCCCTCACGCAGCTCAAAGTCCATGCGTTGCTCCAGCTCCACTGGGAACGCACACACACACACACACACACACACACACACACACACACACACACACACACACACACACACAACACTCATTTTCTGTCTCTAATTCATTTTGCTTCAAATTTCTGCTTGTAATGCCATTATGTTTTCCACCATTGCACTCGAGGAGGGATCCCCCATTCTGCGTTCCTTCAAAAAGGCTCCTGACTTGTTAATGGAGGGAGGAGTTTTTTTTCTTGCCTTTCAGGGGGGCTATGGCTAAGGGGTGGCATAAATACTTGGCCTATCAAGACTCACTGTGATTAAGCGCTATAAAATGACACCATGACGTGACACACGACGCAGCACAATGACGTTACACATGTGACATGACACATGACATCACGCAATGACGACAAGTGATGATGTCACGTGATGCATCCCCCACGACGACATCATGTGATGACATCTCATCATCATCATCACATGCATAAACCGCTGAGGTTTAATCACATGGCGCTCCACAGCGACAGGTATGCGAGGATTAATCACAGTCCTGGTCGTCTCGTGAGCTCTGCACTGTCGTGCTCCGCGGTTCAGGGTGAGGAGGAATTTATTACACGTGGAGACCACCCTCCTCCCCAAAGCCCTGAGCACTTAGCTCCTAGCACCTGGCGCTAGCGCTCCTGCCGCCTCACGTAGATGAAAACCGTCTCGCCAGGTCGTCATTCACACACTGGGATTTATGTCCTGAAATACCCCCCTATACTGTTTTTTTTTTCCAAAAAAAGTCGGCGGTGTATCTCATTTATGGGTTTCCGCGAGTCACTAAAATCAATCTACGATGAGAACTTCATAGTGAGGAATAAAATATAGATGGTTTCTCTCAATGGTCTGAGTAAATCATTGGGTGAGATATTCGTCAGTTCAAACAAAGCGTCAGCCGGACTCCAGACTCACCAGAGGTGCTGTCCAATATGGCCGACGGAGACTGAGACATGATAGGCTCCGCCTCCTTTAGCTCCGCCTCTTCCTCTTCAGCCTCCAACAGCAGCAATCCTGCTACGCCCACCTCCTCCAACCCTGACCCCTCCACAATCTCCCCCTCTGTGGCTCCGCACTCCAGGTCGGATGGCTCCTCCTCCAGTCCTCCCACATGGCTGCTGGACCGGGAAAACCGGGAGAAAAGGATCCCACTGATCCCCTTCCCGATACTCGCAGCACCTGACACAACAAGAACAACAGTGTAATAGAAAGAACATGTTATATATATATTGGCTTCAAATGACGACATGACTATTCAGGATTTGCAGCGCCTGACACAATTACTGAATGATATCGTTTAGCATTGTTATATTTAGTAGTTATTTATATTTATATTAACGTAGAAATATAAGAGCAACAGTGCCTGGATTAAATTGTATTTATAAAATAATTGTATTTTATAAAAATATATAGATTTTATTTAATTTTTATTCAATTTGCAACACATTGCACAAAATAATATATGTCTGAATAATAATTATATTTATATGAATTATTGACACTCAAATAAATATGATTTATATTATTATTATGAAATTATATAAACTACACTTGCAGTGCCTGCCACAATATATTTTTTTCATTAGTATTAAAGCTACGGTAGGCAATTTGGAGAAAGCAGCCAGAGTAAGCTACATTTGAAAGTATCCAACCAAAAAATCCCAGCCCTACCTTCAGGCCATCCCTCAAAAGCCACTCCCCCAAAACACGAGACTAGTTCATTTGCTCAAGCAGTATATCTTCCAAGCCTTGTAGAGGACACCAGTCATGCGTGCGTGCAGGTGGCCAGGTAGCTACACAGACAGGTAAGACTCCAGTACTTTCATTCGGACCGAATAAAATCATTAGACAAGCTCATGAAAGGCCTGGCGAAGGTCACAGACAACACTTGTTTTTTTGTCAGAGCATTTGATTTAATAATTACCGTCAGGATGTTCTGATCAATTCAACAAATAGGACAAAAAATGCTTCAAAATAAATTGCTATTGCAATGAATCCAACCATCATCTGTGCCTCTCTCTGTCTGTGTGTGTTTGTCTGTGTGTGTCTGTCTGTCAGTCTGTATCCATCAGTCACTGAATCAGTCAGTGTCTCATCTCGTCAGTGTTTGAAGTGGCCAAAGTCCACAGGATACCTTATCCATGTCGTAGGAATACCATGTCACATAGCATCTTGTAGTTCTGCAACGATCCGCCGTCTTAAACAGTATCCTGTTTAGTCTTTCTCCATTATGTGTGACCCGCTACACTCCTCCATGTTGCTGGCATTTCCCAGGATGATGATAGAATTTCTAAGATATCATAAATATTTTAAGATTTTTTTTAAGATATATATCAAAAAAATATATATCAAATGTCAACTATATATTTCTCATATTTTATTTTAGATCCTACAGTTTTGTTTTCCTTGTTTTTTTAATATCTTGTAATTCTGCACTGATACACCACATCAAAGTCCTGGTATGGGATTAAAGCGTACTAGGCCATAAAAAAACTGATTAGGACTCCATCTTATCTCATGTTAAAAGCAGTGTCTTATCAGTATACGTCTCTCTCCATCAGGAGGGACCTCCACTCACCCATGAAGCTGGCCTTTCCCAGGCTGGTGATGGAGTCTCCGTAGTGCCTGCGGGCCTGGGGAGGGGAGGTGCATGGGCTGGGCAGGCTCTCCGAGTCCGAGATGGAAGTGCTCTCCTTTAGAGGGTTGATCAGTGTCGGCCGGATGTGGTCGTAGGGCAGGGGGTTGACGGTGTTATACCTGGAGGTCAGAACCAAATAGCATGGCAAAGCAGATTTTATTAATATATGCATATAATATGCATGACTTAAAACTTAAACCTGCACTATGTGACTTTTCTACTGCAGGCAATTACTGCATTCACAGAATATTTGAACTAGAAAGTTCCTTAAGAAGAGGTTGATAGTAGGAAAATGTAGACACAATGCAGGTTTAACACAACATATCACAAACTTCCAGAACACCCATCCTGCCTCAACACTTTAAACTTTCAAATAATTGTAGCATTTTTTTATATTTTTTTATTTACATGCAAGTGTGCACTGGCATATTTATTATGTTACATTCATATACTTTAATTGTACATTTCTAATTGAAATGGTTCTCTTTTGTTGTATTTTGCTTCATCGATTTGTCTTGAAATATCTTCACGATAGCATTAATGTGCTTTCTCATGTGACTCCTCCCATGGTAAAGTATTCTGAACAGCCTTTGTGTTTCAAGGGCGCTATATAAATACATTTGCGCTGTGTGCAAAGTGTGCATGTGATAACATCATCATACCTTATACCATATCCAAGACCTAACAGCTGTTGTTCTCTGTTGTCGAGTGAAAGTAGGGGTGAAGAGTGCTTCTTTACTTTAACTCCTCTTATGAGAACATAAACTCATAAAATGACTTGTTGACTTCAGTGATTTAAACTCTTGTTTTGAATTAGGTGGCACTTTATTGAGTTATGTTCTAGCTGTGGATCTCTGAGACTTAAACATTGTAAAACCTAAAAGGTCAATATTAAGTATCATAGTTATAATAGCTTTTGTAATTTATTTGAGTCCTTCTGTAATTCATACTTTGCACGTGACGTCACAACCACTGGCTGGCGGGCAAGAACTCCAGCAACGAAACCTAGTAACATAATCAGGACGTCGCCAGTTTTACCACACGAACGGTCCTTAGGTTCCTCTCAGTCCAAATACCGCCATGATGGAAAGATTAGTTCAACGGGAGCATTTGTGCCAGGCATACACATGGCAAACTGACAGATTAGACATATATTTTTGTACAGAATCTCCCTGCTTCTGAAATGCACAAACAGCTCCGCCCAGCGCTCATTCCACTGTGCAGATTAAATCGCGCAGCATTCTGTAACAGCAACTGTGCGATCATCCCTGCCCTCACACATTGTTGAAATCATATGCTGGATGCTTTAATCTTTCTATGTGTATTTTAGTGAATGATCGGGCTATAATAAGACCGTATTGGCTATGTAATCGCGGACAAAAGGGGACATTTCATAGTGGATGGTGGAATAGTAACATTCACCTTTGCTTTGATTATGAAGATATTCCTGTTTTTCACCTCCCATACGACAGCGCTGTTAACCCATCCGTAGGCTTTCAATTGTTGTGCGGTATAAGGTGACGGATTCTCTATGAGATAAATGTAAATATCTCCAAACTCCAAGTCTGGTAGCGTCTTTGCCAGCTTCAAAGCAATGAATAACCTACATCAGCGGGTGCTGTGTATGGATCACAAGTTCCGAGTATGTTTATCTTCTCTTCGTATATAATTTTAACATTTTGTGACAAATGGTCTAAATAGTTGATTTATTTAAGTATCGGAAATCTGTATCGGCCAACCAGGCTGCAATTCCCTTGGTTGGCCGTTGTTCATCGCCATTTTGCCAGTGTTTGTTGCCCTCCAGGTATCCAAGGTAGTCACGTGACCGCAAAGTATGAATTGGAAAAACTATTCTAACCTATAATTACATTTATCATAACCAGGTTAGGTATACTGAGCAATGTATTATTCATGCTTTAATCGTATTTATTATAAGCACCCAACGGAATCATATTTTGAAAACCAACCTATTGAAAAAAAATCAATCAATAATAATGAAGTCCAGCACATGGAACGTGAGACAACAAAGAAAGTGTGTTCCTGATATCGGTCCCCACTGCTGGTCAACAGGTCAAAGGTCATGGGTCTGACTTGTAGACAATATTTTGGTAGTTGTACAGTTGTAGAGTACAACATTGCAGAGCATAGCACTCACCAGTTGATTTGGACAGGTGCCACGTTACTGTAGTGCTTCAAAACGAGGGGTTCCAGTCTGTAGGCCTGCAACATAAACAGAATCTCTGATAAACAACAAGATCACGTTAAGTTTCCCTGGAATAATGAAAACCTTTTTTAAAATAAACAGAAATACATCCCCTCTCTCCCTCTTCCATTTGTATATTTAACAGATTTACATGAGATTATGGGATTTATGGGATTGATCCACATTAAGTTAAATTGTGAGGTATTCGTAGGCCTGGGCGATATGGCTAAAAGTCATATCACGATATAACTTGATCATATTGATTGATATCGATAACTATTGATAATTTGAATTACCTAAAAGACTAGGAATTACCATGCTGGATTTAAACACTTTAATACTGTTTAACACTTAATATGACCATCCACGGAATGAAAAACACTCCAATATTGTGAATAAGTATGGAACCATGTTTGTGTAACAAACCCAGCTGCTAGATTTGTTGGTCCAGTCTCTTATCGATATATTTTGAACATGTTTTATATTGATATTGATCAGTCTAGTCTACGATCAAGTCTACGATAATTTATTGTTTTATTGCCCAGGCCTAGGTATTCGTCCATGATCTCACTCGAGTCACAATAATGCTCTCTGCCAACATACTCGATAGCGGACTGTGCTTCTTAGCTGTTCCAAGCTGTGCTTGTCATCTTATGAGCTGTACCCTAGTGGTGGATTAACTTTGCCCTCACCACAGGGTCGGTCGGGTGGAAGATGTTGAAGAGACGCTGACAGATGGACTTGGGCAGGATGTGGTCCTGGGTGCCCAGGATCCCAGGCCGGATCCCGCGCAGCGCCAGGAACACCGCCAGTGGGGAGCCCATACAGAAGAAGTTCTCCACCTGTTCAGCAGGTTGCAGAGCAGACGTCACCATGCAGGCCCCAGGACCAAGGGGCTGCTCTGTTAATCCTGCACCGGTCACCGGTTTCTTGTGAGACATTCATTTAGTGGAGAATTGTTTAGAAATTGTACCGATGTCAAAGGTATAAAAGGAGCAGGGCTCTCGTTCGCTTAACCTGCACTGTGTTAAACCTGCACTAATCAACTCTTCCTATAGCTTCTCAAACACTTCTATAGCTAAACCACACAATAAAGTAGGTTGTGCACTGTGCAGCATAACCATTTTTGTGGTTTTCATTTTCATTGTATGCAATGTATGATTACTCTATACCTCATTTGAAAGTCACTTTAGATAAAAGTGACAAAATACTTCCGAAAATGATTGGAAAGTGGCCAAACCCATCCACTCACTACTTGATGGAGGGCATTTCTTAATCAATTTAGTCCGTTGAAAGAAAAGGGCAGTAAATCTTCATTTTCTGCCTAGACTTTTCTCGGCTTTTCTACCTTCTATTGCTGATAACCACCAGCTCTCCTGATTTTTATTCTTGTATTATTATCTATGCTCTCCATGCCTGCAGAATAACAATGGAATTCACTTACAAAGTCATCTGGCCTGATCTGGGTGGGATAACTGACCACTTAACATGAAATGGAGGTGACTAGAAAGACTTCACAACAACAACAACAACAACACAAGACATTACCTTAAATTTCAAGGCTGGCACTGCCTCAAACGAAGAGGTTTGTAAACCCTGGAACTGGTCTTCCAAGTCCCTCAACCTGAGAGAGATTTAAAGACAAAACATCCATAACAAATTACAACACTGAATAAAAAACGTTGCTTAATTACAAATTCTACTCCCAATCAGTAGAAGTGCATTATTTCAACATAGCACTAGCTAAAGCTGGTTGAAGATTTAGCTATAATCGATGTATGTAATATTCACATTTACAGAAAAAGTATGTCATATTATTATTATAATATTATTAGGAATATTTTTAAAAGTCCCCTAAATTGAATCGCCCTGACCAGCTTTTCCCAACCTTGGGGTCAGGACCCCATTAATCGCTCGTCATGCATACAGGGTTGCAAGACTTATAGGCCTCATAGACACAATTTACTAAGTGATTTACACCACAAAACACATTGTGGTGCAATGCACATATGTTCACCGATATTTACCAATTCTCATAGGGTTGAAAAGGAGTGGAATCACAAAAACTCACAAAATGTGGGGTTGCAAGTTGGCAGTGTCAGAATTCAAAAAGGGGGTGACTAACATGTTGTCTATTCAGACATGTATAGTGTAACGGTATAATGTATGACTGTTGTCATTTCATTGTCTAATTTGTGTTTTTCTTTTTCTTTACATTAATGTCAACACATGTTCCTGTGATCAGAATGATCACAGTCATAATGATCACAGTGCGAGTCATTTGATGAAAAAAAACAGGGGTCATCGGCGACCAAAAAAGGCACGTGTTGGCCACTGCCCTGAGGCAACCCTGAACCAGTTCACCTGCATCCATACCGGAGGCGCGTGAGGCGCAGCTGCTCCTGCAGGTGGCGCTCCTCGTGGCTGGGCCAGCGGGCGCGCGTCTCCACGGGGTCCGGGGCCTCCTGGTGGTGGAAGCGCACGGGGTCCCATCCCGTCATGATGTCGAAGGTGATGACGCAGCCCAGCGAGTGGGACACGATGGACACCTTCCCGCTGTCCTGGAACTCGGGGTTGCGGGTGCAGAAGAGCGTGTAGAGGCGGTTCAGCTCCAGCGTGAGGCCCCGAGTGATCTGCACACACACACGCACACATGGAGATGTAGACTCGTGCACGTCCATAGAAACACATGTAGAGATAGACAGAGGAAGGCGGACACGCACGCATACACGCACACGCACACTCTAACATAATTACTATGAACTACAAACAGTTAACACTACAGTTTGTTATAGTGCAGAAAGTGAGCAGTAGTGCGGAAGACCTCTGACCTCGTCGCGGTACAGTGGGCTGGTGTAGTACATGATGTCCATGGCGCTGCTGTTGAGCATGTCCCGCAGCCCGCGCACCTTGTCTGGGGTGATGGAGTCCACCGTGTCTACAGGAGGGACAGGACACGAGACTGAACCGGAGGGACAACACAGCACCACACAGCCCAGCAGTATGTCTGGGGTGACGGTGTCCCCCTTGTCTGCAGGAGGAGGTCAACGACACAAGAAGCCTCGTCCAGCCAAACCAGAGGAACACACAACACAGAACAACTTAACATGCAACACAACACAATGCAATTTGGAAGTTGGTGGAGGGGAGGGGAGATGAGGGGTGGAAGGGGGGTTGAAGTCAATTGGTGAATTGGAATCAAGGAGCAGAGGAGGGGATGGGTGGTAGGAAGAAGGAGTATAGCACTTGGTGGGTTGAGAATGGGTGGAGTGGAGGTTGGGTGAAGGTGTGGAGCATAGTGGTGGAGGAGTGGGGGACGGATGGAGTGGAGGAGGCATCAAGGTGTCAACGTGAGGGGTGGAGGAGTGGAGGAGGTGGGGGGTACCTCCGTCCAGGGACAGCTTAGACCTCCACTCTACAGGGAGGAACTCCACGTGTTCAGTGGTCCGGTTGGAGAAGTGCTTCTCCTCCATCTTCCTGGCAGCGTCTCGCATCCTGAGAACCGAAAAAACACAGAATACACAACCGCTAGAGCCGAGTACACTATACATGGACACAAGTACTGAGTACCAAATATGAAGTCAAGAAGGGTGAGTGGAGGTCACACATGATGGAGAAAGACAGACTGACCGGAAACTGTCCAGTATCTACATAAGATCTACACAATTCTAAAACAGACATGGTATTCCTATGACATGGATAAGGTATTCCGTGGACCTTGGTGTTTGAACCCAGAATCCTGCCCCTTCAAACACGAGACGAGACGAGACACTGACTGATTCAGTGACCGAGGGATGGATGAGGAGACAGACTGACAGACAGACACAGACAGAGAGAGAATATTGACAACAGAGATACGGATAGAGATACAATAAGCACAAATACAGAATATGGTCCACCAATACAAAGAACAGTCAACAAAGTAATGAATACAGAAAGTAAAGAGCGCCATGCACAGTCTCGTATTGGCTGTTCTCAGATGGATAAACTCAAGAATATCCAATCAGAAAAAGGAAGAGTTTCGGCCAATCGGATCCAGCCGAGAATCTTTTAGTGAGTAATTCTTGTAAACGTACATGCTGGTGTTTCTGATGATGCGTCCCTGGTCCATCTTCTGTCCAATGCCGTGGACCACGAACACAATGTGGGTGGTCTCAGGGGGCGTGTCCTCCGGGGCCGCCTCCTCCACACAGCCCCGGTGGAGGCGTGTGCCACTGCTTGAGGCTGACATCACAGTTACATTCCATTAGATTACATTGCAGTAAGTTACATTGCATGAAGTTACAAAATCCTTTAAGTTACAATTCATTAAGTTACATCTCGTTAAAATATTTCAGGAAATATTAAATTTTGCACTGCAACTGCTAGTGTTATTTTACTCTTTTATTGATTTATTTATTTATTTTATTATTACTTTTTTTTTATTTGACTGTTTATGTCTTGTGCTCTTGTATGACTTTGTGTTTCCTTGTATTGTCTCAAAAAATAAAACAAAAACAAAAAATATTGCATGCATGTGTACATGCGATTAGCAGTGGCGGCTCACATTTGGACCAGCCCAGTCTCTGGGTGACGGTGCGGGCGATCTTGGAGGTGGTGGCATCGCTGTAGAGGTAGACCTCGTCCACAGCGTGCCAGTCCACATGACTCCTGCTCAACTTCAGACTGTGAACAGCTGGGGAGAGAGAGAGAGAGAGAGAGAGAGAGAGAGAGAGAGAGAGACGGAAATAGTGAGCGAGTCAGACAAAGAGAGAGAGGGAGATAGAGAGAGGCGGGTCAGAGAAAGAGACAGAGGGCAAATGTAATTTAAAACAGAGAAACATTCTCGGTCAGACCTAATTATAAAACAGCTACACCTCGAGTGGGATCATAGTCACATGATCCAAAGTGTGCGCGTTTGCATGTGCGTAGCTGTGTGTGTGTATCTACACGGCAGACAACAGGTCATGCCATAGAATTTCCTCACAGGTGAGTGCCGGTGTGTCCCATTAGTTAAGCCATAGCAAAAACTTGACTTGCCACCTGACTTGCTTAGTGACCGTGTTCTGAAGAGAACGGTTCCTACATTCATCACAAAAGAACAAGCACACAGACAGACAGACAGACACACACACACACACAAACCCTTAATATCTATCCCTCTCTTTATCTGTATCCCTAGCAGAAGCAGTTGTTGATCCCTCTCTCGCTCTCTATCTCGGTGTCTACCTCTTTCCCCCTCCAATATCTCTATCGCTCCATTTTCTCACACATTAATCTTTTCTGTTATTCCCGAAATAGACTCAGACACACTCACTCACACACACACTCTCTCTCAGGCTATATTTGGGATGACGAATGAGAGAATTTAAAATTATTATCTGTACTGTTAGTATGCAGTGGAAGTCATGTGACTCTCCACACCTTCTTTAACATCTCCAACATCTCCTACATCCCTTCGAAGCTGTTATGAAGGTGTTGATTCTGGCAAAGGGGGGGGGTGGTGACACTTTTAGCACTTCACTTTCAGGTGTCAGTTGTACGTGCCAATAAGGCACATGACAACAAATATTGTGCTGAAATACATCTGTTCTTGTTTGAACATTGACAACGAAATGCAGCATTATTGTGACATGCAGTGCATCATCAATGTACTTACTTTAACCTTAACTAGTGGTTGTAAAGTACCTCTAGTCCACAACCCAGGTGTATTCCACTCTACATTTCCTCTCTCACTCAACCGGGTCTTTTTTCACCGTCCTCTCCATTAAACGCACACAAAAAGCCAATGAAAATACATTCAAATGATAAAAACGAAATGTTGACATTATAAGGTCACCCTGTCAACGCCACGCAATAACATACTCCACTACATACCCCCCCCGACCCCTCCTCCCCCCACAGACCCATCCCCACCCACAGCCCTGCATCTTCTACAACTGGCAGGCAAAGCACCCGTCCATCTGCCCTCTGAGTCTGACCTTTGACCCTCACCGCCCCTCCTCACCATCCTTAGTCTCCAGCGCCGCGGCCGCTGCGGCCGTCGCTATGGCGGCCGCCTCCTCTGGCTCGTAGGTGTCCCGCATCTGTTGCCCCCGGAAACGGGCCAGGTGCTCCAGCTCGATGGCGTCGCTCTCATCCTCCTCCAGCGGCAGCCAGGTGCAGTCGATGAACCACTGGCCGCGCATCACCGGGATACGGTCTTGTTCTTCTCACACACACACACACACACACACACACACACACACACACACACACACACACACACACACACACACACACACACACACACACACACACACACACGTCAGCCCAGGGTCATCCATGAAAGTGTATTCTAATGCGGTTTCCTCTTGACGGCCCACTGCTATTGAGCAGCAAGGGACTCAAAGAAGCAACCCAGCCTAGATATGGTCCCTATATGGTCATTAATTGCCGGTTCCTAGGAGATTGTCTCATGGTTAGGGTCATAGGTCAAGGACCCCCTATGTCCTAAGCAAGAGGCTTGAACGCCCTTCCTGTTCCTTCATGACTTATCAATTTTTCACTCACTGTTGATCTTGATCCAAGAAGCTGCTACATAACTAACTTATAGGTTAATACGTTTCTACAGGTAACCGACCTGCAGGCATTCTTCTCAAGGATACCTACAAGTAGGCTGCAGAAATGGGTTATCGACCCAGCTACCCTTAAAAATAAACAGAAAATAAACAGCAGTTCATCGTGTATGAGATGCTGATTTGGTTTAGCGCAGTAACGAATGCTGCTGATGCGGTATAAACAGTGTACGTAGCAGTGATGGAGAGCCTAGATAAAGTCACTAGTCTCCTAGCATCACAATTTTAGGAGCAACATTCTTACGGTTCCAATAGACGGGGTAGCATTCCTTCTCCTTGACGTCCACTTCGTACAGCCCCCCTCGGACGCACACCGCTTCC
This sequence comes from Micromesistius poutassou, assembly GCF_964030765.1. Taxonomy (NCBI): domain Eukaryota; kingdom Metazoa; phylum Chordata; class Actinopteri; order Gadiformes; family Gadidae; genus Micromesistius; species Micromesistius poutassou. Next base: position 6,706,146 of record NC_140289.1, read on the forward strand.
ACGTTGACACCGTTTCCGTCCACATTCCTCTCATCCGACACGGAACCCCGTTCCGCCGCAGCTGGGTCCGCTTGAGCGGCTGCCGCCTCTGCCGATGCGTTCTCCGCTTGAATCTCGGTAAATTCCAGCTCTGCGTCAGAAGGGACGCGTCGCTTAACCTTGTCTGGGTTTAACTCGCAAAAGCGCCTGTAAATCACCTCGATTTTCAAAGAATCGTGCCCGACGAACGGCTTCCACGTCCTCTTGTCCTCTTTGTAGAACCAGCGCACCTCCTCGGGTCCCAGCTCCGTCACGACCTCCCCGCGCTGTCTGGAACTGTTGGACCGGTTCCGTTTCTTTGTGCTCACGCTCCCGTCACTTTCCGTGTAGTTTGAGTCCACGTCCAGATATCCCGTGGCGGACTCTGGAAGAGAGTGGTAGCCCGAGTACTGCTCCTCCACTAGGCCCATCAGAATGCCATCGTGCTGGTCCGCTCGGATCAGCGGCAGGTGTCTGTCCAAGACGGGCTGCACGGAGTCCAACTCCCCGTGGATGGCCATCGGGTCCTCATAGCAGGACACAAACACATCATTTGCCATATCCCAGTCATTACTGCTGACCGAGTTGTTCTCGGATCTCTGTTGACGGATGGCCGATGTATCATTTAAATTGCTCATGACTTGACAAAAATAATTATCTCGCCACACGCTGAAGGGTCGCGAGGGTCAGCACATACATCAAAACGGAATGGTACTTTAATGATGATGGTGATGATGCGTCTACAGTGGAGGGATAAGCGTCTCACACGAGCAGTCCTCCTCGCTCTCTCTCACCGCAGCTGGCACCATCCGAGTGCCTTGTCTTAATGTTGATTTCTGATCAACATTAGATAGTAGAAATGCATTACCAGAAACGTATGTGTCCCATTTTCTGTTGCTGTTCGCCAGTCTTCGCCCCCCCCTGTCCTTACACGAATTGTTAGTGCTGAAATCAATGGCAGCTAGTAGGTAACGTTAACTGCTCCTCCCAAATGCGCCGCTTCGCGTTTGCGTGTAGTTTGGTCCTGCGGGCTACCGTGGATGGATGTTGTCAACTGTCATGGACGTCCTGGATGTTGTTGATCCGTATTTCAGCACTAAATCGGATTAATCCGTAGCAAAATTAACGAGAAAATGGCTGCTGTGTTTCTAGTAACGTTATACGAGTACTCGCCCACCTTCTACATTAGTGTCATCTCGTTGTGCTTCGTGGTTACGGCCGCTATGGTGCTCGGCTGGTAAGTCACCTCATGTGTACGTTTGTGTCTGAGAGGGCTGCAATGCGAATGATCAAGAGAACCCGATACAATGAAGTAAAAGTAAATGAATGTGGCTGCTAATCGCAGTTTCTTTATTTCATTTAAGAATACTACAAATGTACAAAATCGAGGGAGATGGCGCACAATTCAATAATGTTGCCTCCTCATATCACATTAAGAAACTATGTGATCATTATTCAACCATGTTTAACTCGTTTACCAATCAACAATAGTAAATTATAGTTTAAAATTGTCACCAACCCTGATTACTCGATATATTATTAGGCACGTATAAAATATACTCCTAATAAAGACCTATGTCCCCCTTTTATCCAATAGGTTTGGGTTTGACGTACCGGTTATCCTGCGCAGCACCGATGAGACGGAGTCAACTCTGCCGACCCCAGAAAAGAAAATGGTCCAAGTGACCAACCCTTTCGCTTTGGAGTTGGGGTCAGGCCCGTCATCTGTCAGTGGTAGGGAGACTTGATTGTTTTGATCAGCATCATCTGCTATTGTTGTCCTCTTGAGACATTTGATAATCAATAATATGATTCTCTATAACAACCATTTTCCTGGTAAGGGGAAAGATTAATGGAAACTGCGCCACTTACCTCTGCAGTAATAAAAGCTTCAACCAATATGTTTATATTGATATCAATGCATGTGTTACCTCCGTCCTCCAGAAGGGGTCGCAGTGCGGCCTCGCTGCCTGGAGCCCTGCGTGCTGAGCTGCTTCTGGGGCTGCGGGGTTAACGCCCTACAGGGGGCGCTGCAGTCCCACCAAAACGGCCCCAGACTCAGCAACCCCCGGCTCTTCAAGGAGGCCCTCCACTTCCAGTACCACCACTGCCAGACCTTTCAGTATCTTGACAAACACCCTCAATACCATGAACCCATACATAGGGCTGAAGAGGTTGACATTTACTGTTCAGGCAGAGGCTTTTTTCCATAGACTGTGTTATAGTTTGAACCCCAATGTCCACAGACCACCTGTAGGCACCCTTTTGAAAGATTACTATTTTTTCAGATAATGACAAAGTAAATATGAAACAAATATTTCTTCCCACTTTATAATAATCATATCTTGTACCAGAATTAGTTATACTTAGCTGAAGAAATAGTCTTTGGTCCGGTCAGACACATTGTTCTCCACGCTGGTCCTCCATGTTACCGTTCTTTAACCCGACGCTGCAGCATTGACAGCGACGACACGGAGGAGCGCCACACACAGATGCCCGCCGAACTGGGAGTCCAAGACTTCGGCCTGTTGCCACGGGAACGCTACCCGCTGGTGGCGGTGCTGACGCTGGCGGAGCCTGAGGCCAGGGAGGCCTACAACATAGTGGGTACCGGGGGCGACCCCAAAACATAACAGTGAACTGTGAGGGTTGAACTGTAAGCAGGCATGCAAACTGGTTTGGGGTGAAAAAGGTGAGAATGATGCGTGAGCCAAGGAAAACACAGACCCACTAGGGGGTTCCAGGGTTATACTCCGGGGAGTTAAAAAAATATATATAAAAAAAAAATTATAAATAAAAAAAAATTATAAAAAAAATAAATTTATTTAAAAAAATTGACCTGCGCACGCATCTATCTATATAATATATAATAAAAATATATAATATATAATATTAATATATATTTTTTAATATATATTTTTAATATAATTTTTTTTAGATATATTTTTTTTATATAATTTTTTTTAGAATTTTTTTTTTTTTAACTCCCCGGAGTTTATATTTTATTTATTATTATTATTTTATTTATTTTTTTGGCGTCCTCCTTGGTCTGTTGTTGTTCTGGGATGCACTAGCTTTATTTGCACTCAGTGGCCCATCCTTGTCGGAGGCCTTCTGTACCTGTGAGGTAGAATGGAGGGGGTCAGATTTTTCTGTCTCTCATTCACTCCCGTCTCTCACTCAAACATACGCGCACACACAGCTCCAAGTTGTCTCTATACTATATTTCTGCTCCTTTCTCCCGTCATAAGAACATTACTGTATGTAACCGTGGCTATCTGTTGTGTGGCTTTCCCACTAAGATAGCTTTCTTTATAAAACATAAGTATTCATTTTTTGTGTTTCTCATGTCACAGAAACCACAGTGAATCCTTCTGTGCCCCGCTGTGGTGTCGACAGCACAGAGCTCCGGTACCGTTACAGGACAGCGGTGGTTTCTTTCAGCTTGTATTGTATTCCAATTTTAGCGAAAACAAACATAACATTAGCTTGAAAGAAAAAAACTGTTTAAGGATGCTTATCTTTATGTGAATTTTGGGATGACTCGTCTGCCAATGACTTCAAGTTGGTTGTGTTTTAACCGGTGATTGTTGCGCCAAACTGTTTACAAAGGGACACTTGCTTGCGATGCAGCAAGCGCCTGCTAGTTGACCTGCCGGGCTGTGGGTTCCCCACATAAAGAGCTTAGTTCTGATTGGATCGCTTCCCAAATCGTCCCGCTTACATTTGTCTCGTTTTTATTCGTTAACGAAAGTGTCAAAATATTTCGTCGTAGTTTTTGTCATCCTAAATTGATTTTTATTTAGTCGAATACACAAATCACACAAGTGGCCAATTTTGTTAAGAAAACTGCGAATTTCACCTAAAGGTGATTAGTTTGCATGCCTGTAAGGCCAGAGCAATGTATTGATATGGAAACATTCAAACGCAAAGGTCACTCAGAGTGCAAAGGTCATTCATTAATATACATAGGCAGGGATTCGATTCGTATTAGTGTTTCATGTTCATTCGGTATCTCTCTGAACCACAGGTTGCTTTAAGTTGCACGATCCAGCTCTTCTCAATACATGTCTTTCTTTTGGTCTGTTCAGGTGTCTAGCGTCACCGTGGTTCACGTACCCGATAAGTCGTACGGTCTTTCCACGCGGACCCTCTTCCAGTACCTCCTGACCGCTCAAGGGAACATGTACGAGTTAAAGGCAAGTGGTAGCATCACAGAAATGTACAAAGCATTGCATTGACCACCAGGACATAACACAAGTTGCCACAATTCTATTTTCTATGACCTGTAAATCTGAACATTAATAAAAACCAATCACAAATAACATATGCAGTAACGTGGGTTTCACCAGAGGTGATGCTATTCCTCTTTAAAACTCATGGAAACATCTTCTCCATTCTGTATTCACACCAAACAAAACTGATGCAGTGACATTGGTTTCACCAGGGAGGGTGCTGTTTCCTCAGTTTAATCTAAAGCTGACCAAACATCCACTCCTATCTGTAGCCCCTCTTCATGTCGGGAGAAGGAGCCGGACCCTCCACGGGGCCCCTGGATCCCAACCAGCGGGTCCCCCCCCAAGCGACACCACAGGCCACAGCGGCGTCGACCGACGGCGAACCGTCTCCTGCGCCAGTTGAAGACACCGATGAAGACGACGAGGAGGCGGAAGAGGAGTGGCGCGAGGGGAAGGGCAGAGACTGTGTGGTGTGTCAAAACGGCGCAATCAACCGCGTGCTGCTGCCGTGCCGACACGCGTGCGTGTGCGACGTCTGCGTGTCGCGCTTTCAACACTGTCCTATCTGCCGCGCGTTCGTCATGGAGTCCTTTGCCCTGTCGCAAGGACCAACCGGCACGGATGGACTGACGATATGAGCCATGAGTCGATATGACTATTGACTGTAGATATTAATTTATTAACCCGGGAGGTCCTTGTCATCTCACATGAAGGTGGTTTTACTTTGAAGTTACTTCAGTTTCTTATTTTAGTTGTATACCAAAAATACAACAATATCTTGTATTATATTCCAGAGTGAAATAATTTATCGTTATATGTCTGCGTTTGTGGAAGCTGTTTTACCTCACTATTGCTTTTGTATTCGTTCAGCATGATTTAAAGTACTGTGGTGGTTGACCGTTAAGATGTTTGAAAATATTGTTTTTAAGTTCTAACCCGGTCTGTTGATTTCAGTGTGTACAACGATTGCATTGCATATGGTGTAATCTGAAATACAAATGCAATTTTGTGGAACCTGCTGCACATTACTGAAATGATCGAAACCCCTGTTCTAGATTTTGATTTGATATTTGATCAATGTGATATTCAAAATGCTTTTGCTTTGAGCCCAGGAAAGGAAAAAAACATCTCATACCCCAGAAAAAAATAAATAAAATAAATGGCTATTAAAACCTTTTCAGCCATTCACTGCATAAATTATATTACATTCATAAGTTATCAATAAACATCATATAAAAAACATATCCCTCTATTTGGTTGAGTAAGCTTTTTAATTCAACTGCAAAATAATGTCTAACAATTTAACTATAAAAACTTGAACGTGATATTTACCCATTTGGCACCCTTTTAAAAATCTTAGTTTTGAAATGCTGGTCTGGTGTGAAACTGTGGTCCCCACCAGACTTGCTGCCCTAGTGCCCAGGGCCAGTGAACAGTGTTATGGCAGAGAAACGCACCATGATAACGTGTATCTCAGCAAGGTGGGCTGTGGCCAGTGCACATACCGACATGCTGTCTGTGGTGTAGATCCGACCAGGAGCTGTCAGAAGGACATCATTGGTCTGTCCTGTCTGGAGGTCAAAGGTCAGGTGACCCCGGCCTTCGTCCTTTGGATTCCGAGATGCCCAAATTATGATAAAGGTATCCATAGCGAAACAAAAAGGTTTAGCAGATTTTGTAAAACAAAAGGTTGATTTCATTGGTCAAATCAAGCTGCAGGCTCACTTCAAGAATTTGAACTGTAATCCAAAACCGTATTTCATTCACGTTTCAAAACAAAATAATGAAGTGAATAACCGTTGGACGCAGATTAAATCCAAGCAGATGCTGAAGGACAGACCAGTCCTTGACGGCACCACATAGTCTGGTGCTGATCTTGTGAGGTACTCTGGGGACTTCTAATAGAAGTGGTTTTCAACCCAAATTCAAGTATGCCTTGTGAGGTCATGTATGCTATTAACTTACAAGCAGGGCTTGATTTAATTGTTTATCATGTGTAAGAGATGCACATTGAAATCTTCTGATCTTTAAACCAACTGTAATCAGTACTGCTGATTTGGTTTGCTCGTTAAGTGAACAAAAACTAGACTCAATATGAAGCTCATAAATAACACTAATTGCAGGTTATCAAATGAATGGGATGGGGTGCTGGGTTGAACCAGACCTGCCACTACTTTTCAAAGCACCAAGGCAGGAACTTGGAACCAAGCCCGAAGCAAACAAGTTGGTCAGGAGGAAACCTAGCTAGCAGCTATAAAGATGACCTATTTTATAGGACAAGGACAGTGTCTCTGTATCGTTATTCTAAAATGTAGAATAATTAAATATATTAAGTGTGAGCTTTGAGTCGTGTGTGTCCAACCATGTGTGTTTTGACACACATCTCAACCATGTGTGAGATGACACAAGTGTCATCTCATAGTTCAAGTTTCGGGCTCTTGAAGTTGCAGTCTCTTCGGTTGTGGAGTTCTAAATTCCCCATTGTGTGGAGTCGTCACATCTCCTGGAACCAGGAAGTAGCTAGTCCACAACAAGTTTTTTTACAGTAACCGCATCAACCGTATCTCAATATAGAAAGGGGGTCAGGGGTCATTGGCGGAGACGGAAGCGCGCCAGGATGGGCAGGTGGTCGGAGGAGTGATGCTGGTTGGGAAGTCCGCTGACGGCATTCAGCTCCGACTGGCCGACCAATGACAGCCTTGCCAGTAACTGCAGGCCCCGCCCACAAGGAAGTGAAGATGAAGTCGTGGAGTCTTGAGAAGGCAAGATAAACAAAAAGCAGGAAGAGGGATGAGGAAGATGAAGAGAAGACTTAGGGACAGAGTGTGAGTAAATAATTGTATCCGTGTGTGTACATGAGTTTGTAATTTAATTAGATAGGTCTATGTGAAAGGGCTGTTGGTATGTTGTGGAATATGAGTGTGTGTGTGTACCTGGTGTGTAGAGGATGTAGTCCACCGTCATGGCGGTGCGCGAGTGACAGGTGGTGATCTCTGCTCTCCCATCAGGCATCAGGAGGTGGGAGTAGGAGGACTTGAGGCCTACACTGTGCCTCAGGCTGGTCCTACACACACATTCAATACAAATACACACACCAGGTACACATCCACACAGACCTTCCATTAGACACAATAAACACAGAGAGATGGACAGACAGATAGACAGCCAAACAGACAGAGAAAGGGAGGGACACAGACAGACAAAGACAAAGAGAGAGAGAGTGACCAACAAAGAGAAAGACAGACAGAGAAAGAAAGAGAAAGAAGGAAGACAAGGAGATAGACAGAGACAGAAAGAAAGAGAGACAGCGACAGACTACCTAGTTTTTTACCTGCTGTGAGGTGCGAGGGGGGCATTGGCCTTGAGCTGTTCCACAGTTAGAGCAGGGATGGCACCTTCAATCTCTGGGAAAACACCACATAACACATTAAAACACAACACACCAATACACAATATACAGTTTTAGAATACACACAGACCACTCAGTGGACCGGAAAGGAAACTTATTTTATGTGTGTTGTGTTTTTTGTACTGTTCTAGAGTATTTATCTATATCTTATTATTTGATACTAAAAGATCTCTGCCACCCAAATCCAGATTAACACAGGCTTCAACGTGTGAATTCTGTGGTACCATGAGAAAACATGGGAACAGTGTTGCTAGCCATCTTTTAATATTGATGCTATCTTCATTTATTATCAAACTCATACATGGCGAATAACATGGTGTGTTTGTTGTTATAACACACCAGACAGGTTTAATGACCAATTCCCTTTGCCAGCTACACTGCCAAACTGACACACCCATCAAGCATTTCATTTTGCCAGCCTATCATTGTCAGATGATTGCTGTTATTTATATTGAGCACTCACTGGTGCTTATGGAGGTGCCTTGAATAGTGTTTTAGTCAAAAAGGCAGGAAATATACCCAACGGCATGTACCTTCAACCTCAAGGGCCTAGACTAGGGCCTAGACTAGACCAGTATAACATTCTAGGTTGAGACTTTAATTCAACTGGACTAGGCTTGACTAGCCCACGCTAGACTAACCCATCAACATCATGTTCTGACATGTACCTGTGGGGCTGGTGGATGGGGGCTGGCTGGCGGGCTGGTTGACATAGCAACAGTCCTGGTTGATGCCCAGACTCTTGGCCCAGATGGGGGCAGTAAGGACACGCTGTCCCCGCCCATCCTCCTGACCTGATACCTACACACAAACACACACAGTTATTATATTAGTACTTGATTACCGATACACACATACTGTATTCATCACTTCATTGTTAGATTTGAGTCCATACACTCACAGTACATTCCTATATTATCACACAGTACACAAGGAACTATTACACACGAAAGACACACGTCATTAGGTAATGTATTTGTACACACAGTGCAGCACACAGTGTTATACAGGTGATGAAGTGCTTAGTGTGTGAGTGTTTCTACGCGTGAGTGGTCGTGTGAACATGTACATGGGTGTGTGTTGGGCCCTCACCATCCCTATGGGCAGTCCCTTGAACTCAAGGGAGCCCTGCGTCAGCAAGCAGTACAGCGGGCTCCAAGGGACCGAGTTAAAATCCCCACACACCACCACCGGATTGGACGAGCCGTCCGGGAGGCGGGACAGCCGGGTGATCTCGGCCAATAGGATGGCCAGCTGAGCCAGCTTGATGTCGCCGCGACGGGGGTTGTAGAGGAGGTGGGTGTTCGCCACGCAGATGAAATCCGAGGGATCCGTTTGGCAGCCGGCGTCGGTGGGCCTCAGCAGGAGGACCAATCCCACGTTGTCGCGGTCCAGGAGGACGTCGCCAGGGCGGAAGTACTCCAGGGGGTGGGAGGAGACCAGCGAGAGGCGGGAACTCTTAAAGGCGATGGCACAGCCCTCTGGCTTCTTCCCCGTGCGCTTCTTGTACACACACTGGTAGCCTGGAGACACAGAGGAACATCATGTGGTGAATGTATATAAAACACCTCCACAGGTAGGATACAGCCCTTCTTATACACACACTGGTAGTGTAAATATGAATGCACATGGTTATAAAATACACTGGCAGGAAACATAGACGGATATTCGCCGTGAATATGAATGGGAATCTGAAAGGTAGTTTATGAAATATACTGGAAGAACCAAAAGCATAATCCAAACTACAGTACCTAGTGCCTCTAGGGCAGGCTGCATCTGGCTCTCGTAGTGGTCCTGTTGGACCTCCTGTAGACAAAGAACCTGGACCACACAGGAGGAAACAGTGACAGAAATAAACACATAAATATATGTTTAGCTTTAGAGGTATATAGTGGCTAGGCATTGGCAGTCAATGGCTAGGGCATTTGGCTGAAAGGATCTGGGTTCGATCCCAACCTGTATGCATCCGAGAGCAAGATGCCCCCTAACCCTTACCTGCTTCTCGCTGTCATTTATCTTGAAGCATCAGATAAAAGTTCATGTTAAATTTTTGTGCAGGAGGTATTTGGGACATCACAAGTGTGATGGCTGATCTACAGCACACCTGGTGGTCAGGTCATGCAAGTTAATATAGACAACAAATACGACTGACTCACGTCTGCATCGTACTGCCGGATTTCCCTCAGCAGGTTGGGCAGCCTGAAGTCCCAGGGCAGAACGCTGGGGTCACAGTGGCGATACAGGTAGGCGTTTTCATGCAGGAGGTCCTGGGACAGGATGTTGTAGGACATGACCGAGAAGTCAAAGCCACCCACACCACCCCCCGTAGGCTGGAGGTCGGTACTGCTGTCTCGATAGTTCTCCCACTGTCTCTGCAGTGCTGGGAGAGGAACAGTAGGCTTATGATAATGATCAGTTACGAGTGAAGTGTCATCCTCATAGGATATTTATTCATCTGTGACCTAAACACTTGAATACTTAACCCATAACTACTACTGCATGGATCTCAATTCATTGTTAGTTGCTCGTTTGCTAATAACACAGGGAGTAAATAGGAAAAGTAAAACTCCCTCTCACCACATTCTGTTAACAAAGCCGTGTCTGGTTTGACATCAGACTGAAAGTGATGCTTTTAAAACGTGTAGTTAAAGTGTAGTTTTGTGGTCCTCCACTTACGCTGAGCGGCTGTTCCCTGGTTCTGGGTTCTCTGAGGAGGGGGTCTGGATCCCGGGAGAGGGGGGAAGTCTTCAGGGTTTCCGAAGGTTCCAGGTGAAGTAGGGTTCGTCAAGGTTGCAGATGGAGGGTTCCCCCAGCCTCCAGCTCCCGGTGGGGGGTTACCCCAGCCTCCAGCTCCCGGTGGGGGGTTCCCCCAGCCTCCAGCTCCCGGTGGGGGGTTCCTCCAGGCTCCAGTTCCCGGTGGGGGGTTCCTCCAGGCTCCAGTTCCCGGTGGGGGGTTCCTCCAGGCTCCAGTTGCAGGGTTCCTCGATGGAGGCGGTACCGAGCTCCTTAACGTCCCTGGTGGAGGCTGAGCGTTCCTTATAGTTCCAGGTGTAGTGTTCCTTAACATTACGTGTCGGGGTAGAGGTCCTTGTTTCCTCCATGCCCCAGCAGGAGGAGGAGGGGGATAAGTCCTGTGAGGAGCCCCAGCCAAGAGCCACGGGTTGGGGTTGTTATCGACAGCGTGGGGCTGAAGAGGAGGATGTGGGGGTGGAGGGTGCTCCCTCCTGTGGTGCGTCTTCCTGTCCCTGCCCTCCCCTTTGCTCGTGTCTCTACGTTCACTTTTCTTATGTTTTTTTTTTTCCTTTCCACTCCGGTCGGAGCTCCAGGACTTGGAGCGAGGGGCACCGGACTCACGGTCCCGACTGCTGTGCTCCTTCCGGGGCCTTGTGTCCGTGGCCTTACCCCCCGATCCCTCTGCTGCTCTAGCAGTGGCCCGTCCCTCCCGCTCCCCCTTATTGTCTCCCGTACTCTTCCAGCGCTTGTATGGGGGTGGCCGGTCCCTGCTAGACCGTTCCATGAGGAGGCCGCCTCTGGAACAGGAAGAACTGGAGAAGACCAAGGGGGACGTTAAACAGCAACCAAGGGTGGAGAAGCAGCGTGAGGAGATCCGTGGAGGATTGCTCTGGTGGTGTACACAGAGGAGGCGTGAAGGGCTGGAGGTGGGGAAGAGGAGGAGGAGATGCCGGGCAGGAGGAGGTCCCGACCCCGACCAGCATGGGTGAGGAGCACGGCGGGGAAGGGAGGAGAAGCAGCTACTCCTGAAGCCCGGAGGCCGGAGGAGAAGGGCGGGGCACTGAGAGAGGAAGGAGGAGCCCAGAGACCTCAGCAGGAGCGGGGACATGAGTTACCTGGAGTGATGGAGAATAAGAAAGTGACGACAAGGAAGGAAACATGGAAGGGATAACAAGTAGAATTCATTCTCAACTGTCTGAACAGGTCCCATACTTAAATGCAATTTTAAATCGTAATACTCTTGACCTTTTTTGTGAGCGAACCTAATAAGTGCCATCAGGCGTCTAATCACGTATTTGAGAATGGTTACCCTAAAGCTAAAGCTGTCTATACGAGCACTGTCGAACCGTGCATTAACAATTCACAACATAAGATTAGTGTGGCGACAATAAGGGATTGTGAAATAATTCGGATAATCGAGCTTTCCCACAGAAAACAGTAAGTACAGTAAGTTAATTTATCAATCATCTAAAGTAACTTTTTTCGTGGGTTGGTATTGAACAATGGGGCATCTGCTGTTCTCTCCATAAAACAAAACGTATGTTGATTTGGTTTGAGCAAACGTTTGGGTTTATAGGTGTGTTTAATTGGACAAACATAGCAATATATTTGGCAGTAAAGGAGAATTATAGTATAACGTGATCGACTGAAGATCAGTTTTAGTATTTTCCCATGTTGTGCATTGTGCACGTTACTTACTTCCTAAAAGCGATGAACGACTCATGTTTTTACGTCCAGTTAACCACGAATTAGACACACATATCCTTCACATACTGCAAGGATTTTAAGACCAGGACCGACGACAAGAAAGGACCACTACAGCACCACCGTGCATTTGAGGACCACACCGTGGTCCTCAAAATAATACGTAATGCATACAACGTAAAAACCAGGCGCCGCAGAGAGCTAATGGGATTGTAGTTTATTTTATTTTACGCATTGCAACATATCATGCACATGGCTCGAGTGGAAACTACATCCGTTGAGTGTGGGCGAATAAACGTTCCGGCGGCCGGTCACGTAACGTGAGGTTCTCGTCTTCTATCTTTACAAGAGCCTGGCTAAATTATTTTTTTAATTATCGGCCAATCCGTCTAAACTGAACATAACGCCACATTTCATTCAACCATGTAATATGTGTGACCTTGACAATAGCAAGAACACCCAGTTAAACAAGTCTCAGTCATAGAAGGTCATTATTGTACGTACCTGTACGCGATTCTCTCTCTAAGCAGCCGGCGAAATGTTTTGTAATATGACACGTTACAGTCGTGTCCGCACCATCCGGTATTCCATAGATGTGAGGGAGGCCAATATAACCATAATCATTCACAGAGTAGCCAACGTCCAAGACTTAGATGATATTAGGATAGAGTTTGTGTCTGGCAAGGGAATGGGAACGCTAATTCGTGAGCATGTTGTTCTCTCTCTCCCTCCCTCTCCCTCTCTCCCTGTCTCTCCCCCTCCCGTCAGCAGCTCTCATTCTCTCTGGTGGGATGAAAGTACTTAAATGCAGATTCAGCATTACTGTTCATCTTTGTTTCTTCACTATAACATTTTTCGAAGTTATAGCTTAAGTAGGCCTATATAAAAATAATAATTACATACAATATATTTTAATTGTATAATTGTAGTATATTACTACTATTATAACGGTACTAATGGTATTACTATTATTTTGTTGTAAAACATAGAATTAATTAAAATAGGATAGTGGACAAATAATTCTATAATTAACTTCTCTACACTGTTTGTGTATTTGCAGTTCACATGCCATTAGGACAGATGGAATCAGCCATTACAAAATCTTTATTCAAGAAAGCTCCATCAGGATATCAAAATGAGTCAGAAAAATCTGCGCTCGCCTCTCCACCATAACCACAACCTGGGGACACTCCTGAACGCTGCACCCACAGGCCTCCAGTCACACACAAAAAGTGCTGGTCGTCCTTCAGAAAGAGATTTTGAAATAAGATAAGATTTGTAAAATATTCTTTCCCGTCTTTATGTGTCGGTGGTTTACATCAATCGTCCCGTCTCTACGAATGTTTTTACAGAACAAAATATGAAAAAAGACATCCCATTACATGACCTGTAATTTATCGACTTGTAATTATTCATTTTTCGAAAGGTTTCCCAGGTATTGGATAACTTAAGGTGCTTTAGGTTTTATCTCCCCAGCCTCAAAATAAGACACATAAATAAAGATGCCCAAAGATGCACTTTGTTTTGGGGTGGAATCAAAACAAGCAACGTTTTTTCTCCATGTAACTTAGCCAGGAAGTAGCCATGGTTATGATGCAGTTGCTCATAGGATAGTAACTGTCACACCCCCGAAATACCGACCTCTGACCTCTAAGATGGCTGTAAGGTTAAGTATGCTGCATGCGTGCTTTGCTTGTATTATTTTTAACCCTTCTTTTTTGTGCTCTCCCTCTTTCTCTCACTCTCTATCACTCTCACTCTCTCTCTGGCTTTTTGGAGGTTGATCTGTGTATTTTCTTACACAAATAAAGTTGTTGTTTGCCCTTCAATAAATACACGCAATCAGCCACTCATTGTGCAGTCATATCATGCAGAATATGTGGATTACCAGACAGAATCCTGATGAGAGAAATGTGCCATGATAGGGCCACAAGTTGCCTTAGATGCAGTCAAAGACACGCTTGTTGAATGCTTTCAGATCACATCTTCCCAATGATAAGATTCTGTTTAAGCAAAAGAGCATCAATGTTTAGACTGTTTTGTCAAATATATATCTATATATATCATGGATTAGGCTTTGACTGATGAGACAATCTTAACAAAGTTCTTATTGGAAGTGAGTTTGACGTGAATTTGGTTTTGAGGCGCACTTGATAATCCCTTTTTAAAAGGTGGGTATACAAATTAAGTATAGTTATTAGAATCGGGAGGTGCAAAAATGAAATTGAAAAAATGAAATAAAAGCAGTTTTTGAGCCCTCAGAAAGGAGAAAACAATATAAATATAAAATTCCCCTTCACATTAAATACTTCTGGAAAAAAAAGAAACCAACAATTTCTTCCAAAGTGTCTTTTCCCCGCTTCTTCATGACGTCGTCAACATGGGATTGTAATTATATAACCACATGTAACCCCAAGCCAGGAACAGCAGCCAAGAGCACTCATTCTTTGTGTGTAAACACAGCTGGTTCCACAAGTCGAATCATTAAAAAAGAACATCCCATAGTTTTACGCACGGATAGCAGCATAAACCAGAGAAGTCGTCCACATCCTGACAGCTCCGCTGCAGCAGGTCATACCTGGGCAGGTGTATGTGTTCATGTGTATGTGTGTGTACATGTATAGATGCAGGTTTGCACAAGTTACTTGAGATATCACTTGTTAAGAGTGAGTGTGCTACTAAAGAACTCATACAATGCAAACAGTGTGTGTGGACAGTGTGTGACGATGTCATTGTGTCCTGTCACTTCTGAAAGGTGGTCGTGCGTGGTCAGGTCAGAGTTCACGGGGGGGGGGGGGGGCGGGGGTCAGGAGAAGGGCACGTCCCATCTCTGTGTGTAGGCGCTGAGTTCGCAGGGGCTGATGACCAGCATGCGGGAGGAGTCCATGCCATCCAGGGCCATCTCGGAGTCCAGGCAGAACCGGGAGGCCAGGTGCTCCAGATGGGTGCCGGACTTCTGCCATCGCTGGGGACCACAGCCAGGAGGAGCACACAGAAAGGGTTACATGGAGATAACGTTCACAACATGACTCTATCAGCGCGTACATCTGGTAAGGGTTTAAGGCCCTGTTTTACCTCAAGGTTTTACCTTAAGTGTTTTACCACAATGTGTGAGGCTGAGGTTTCGTTAACATAATACCGCCTATGTTGAATCTAGCTCAAGAATCAGAGAGTAAATGTAAGCGAGCAGTGCATGCTCACATTTACCAGTAGATGGCAGTATCTTCTATCTTTCACAAAAGATGGAAGAAAGTTGTTAAAGCCCAAAGAGAAGGCAAGAACTTCTTTGTACATGCATTTGTGTGTGTGTGTATGTGTGTGTGTGTGTGTGTGTGTGTGTGTGTGTGTGTGTGTGTGTTTATTTGCGTGTGCCTACTCTGGTATTTTTGTGTGTGATTGTGTGTTAATATTAGGGTGTGTGTGTGTATGTTTGAATGCGTGAGAGTGTGTTTATCTGATATTCATAGCTGCATTGTGTAACTTGAAAAATTAGCAGCAGATTTGATCAGACATGAAAGTAAGATTTTATCAGGACTCCAGAGATAGAGAGAGCGAGAGAGCGAGAGAGCGAGAGAGAGCAGAGTGACAGAGATGTATAACGTGTGAAGCAGGTGACAGAAACAGGTGTGTGTGTGTGTGTGTGTGTGAGAGAGAAAGAGTGTGTGTGTTAGTGTGTGTATCTGTGTGTATCTGAGAGAGATGAGAGAGAGAGAGAGAGAGAGAGAGCGAGAGAGAGAGATGGAGAGAGAGAGAGAGCGAGAGAGAGAAGAGGGTGTGTGTATGTATGTTTCTGTGGCTGTGTGTATGTGAGAGAGAGAGTGACTCCGCTGTGGCAGAAATTGCCATTGTCTTTGCTCAGGCCGTGAAGCGAATCGCTGTCTTGTATCTGTGTCTCGTAGGCCTTGTCTACACACACGCACACGCACACGCACACACACACGCACGAACGCCCCCACACACTCTCTCCCATACACACACGCGCTGTCTTTTGTTCTATAGAGTTGTATTGTGCCTCGATTGTCTCTGTGATCAAAGGAGCAGCGAGCGGCGCTGTAGCAATGACACGCTCATGATACCGTGGCAACGGGCCGTGGCACTTTTTAATTGAAAAAAAAAAAGGGAGGAATAATTAAAAGCAAATCAATTGGTAT
>NC_140289.1:6722598-6725098 GCF_964030765.1 Micromesistius poutassou
ATGGCGATTTAGCGACGAGAGAAGACGAGGGAGGAGAGGACGGAGAAGGTATATGCACACAGTGTTGTTACGCGGGCACTTTTCCCTCAAGTCGCAGAAGTTGAGAGCTGAGAACGACAACAACTTTTCATTAGCATGTTTAATTATCTTTCACTCAAAAAAAAAAAAAGGCTGCTCAAATCAACCGGGTGCAGGGAAGAGGCCGTCCCAGGCGTCGCTGTTACAACAACACCGCCCTTGTCTCCATCTCTAGTCCAGTGGCAGCAAGGACAGCTGTGATCCTAACCTTGTCCTCCGCAAGATTACCTCATCACGCAACCCATTAGTCACTTACACCTTCCTCTCATTCTAATGAGACACGGCCACCACAACCACAGTATTCTAATGGTGGACACCGGGGGGGCTGCCCAGTACAGCCACAGTCTCCTGCGGTTGGTAACTGGGACCTGGTGAGGAGCTGGTATTTACCGTGTTTCCCAAGGGCATCTATGAAACTTTCATGAGCAGGTAGCGTCACACTGCTTCCATTTCCCCCCCACTTCCTAATGTTCCTACCCTTCCCCCTCCCTCCTCTCCCCTTTCCCCTCTCCCCCACTACCTCCCCCCCCTGCTCCCTCCCCTATCCCCCCAGTCCCTCCCTCCCCCCCCTGCTCCCTCCCTTGTACCCCCCCTCTTCGCTCCCCGCTCCTCCCCCCCCCCCCCCCCCCCCCCCCTCCCCACGCCCCCTCTGGCTGGTTATTAGAGGAGATATCAGCATGGAACTGCACTCTGTCTCTAAACAGGAAATAATGAGAATCCTGTGGGTATTAATTATAGTACAGAGAAAAAGAGTGCACACACACACACACACACACACACACACACACACACACACACACACTGCACGCGCAAGCATACACATGCAGCCCACACAAAAGCAACGCACGCAGTACACTCATTCACAGCCGGCATTTAAACATGCAGCACACAGGCGCACACATGCATTCTGACTACACACACACACACACACACACACACACACACACACACATACACACATACACACAACACACACACAAACACCCCCACATACACACGTGCACATACTGACAAATTAACACAGAAACACACAAATACTGACTCATGGAAACACACAAACACACACACTCACTACACACACACACACACACACACACACACACACACACGCACACGCACACGCACACGCACACGCACACACACACACACACACACCAGCACACTGATACATGAACACACATGAGCACAAGTTAATATGCATACACACACACACGCACACATACACACACACACACACACACACACAAATACACATTCCTTCACACATACACAGAAATGTAACCTTATTATGTCTCACTTTGATGACACAAATCCCTAAACGGGACCTGATTTACATCTACTAATGACCAATCACAGAGAGGCACAGGGGGAGGGGGGAGGGCAAGAGAGAGCGAGGAAGAGGCAGAGAGTTTATCGAGTGTAGGAGAGAGATAGAGAGAAAGAGGGAGAAAGGGAGAGGGAGGGAGAAAGGGAGGAAGAGGGAGGGAGAGGAAGAGGAGAGAGAATCACAAAGAGGGAGGAGAAATGGGGATTGTAGGAGAGTGACAGAAGGAGAAAGAGCAAGGAAGGAAGAAAGGTAGAAAGAGAGCGAGAGAGGAAGAGAGGGCGGAGCAAGAGAGGGAGGTTGCAGGGAGAGAGAGAGGAGAGAGAACGAGAAAGTGGGTGAAGAAAAGGGAAGTGAAGGAGGGAGACAGGGAGATGGAGAGTGGGGAAGGAAAGGAAAGAGAGAGGGAGTGAGGAGGTGAGAGACAGAGGTGGAGAGAGGGATGAGGTGGACGGAGGGATGGTCAAGAGAGAGAAAAGAAGGGAGAACACGGAGGGAGGGAGTGTGCTATCCAAGGAACGTGAAAGTCAACCTGTAATCCTGAATTATTTAAAATAATCCTTATTTTCATCTAATTGAATTGAATGGAATTAAAATTAAATTAAATTAATTGAACCGACTTTTTCTTTGAATTGAAATGAATCGACCATGTTGGATGAAAAGTTGTGCCAGACTACTCTCGACCGACCTGGAAACTTCTACACCCAGTGTGGCTTAATCTCCTGCACTCCCAGACGGACTCACTGTAATAAAACACCTCTCTCTGAGCTACGGCTCTTATATAATTATCACACTCGGGGTCTGACTATTCACCTGAAGCCCGGATTAAAACCCTGCAATTCAGCTCCTTTCTTTGTCTTATCTCGGGGTCAAACCGAAAATCCCTATTTTTTAATAAGAGCCTCACTATGTGTGTGAGGTCTAGCATATCTCCTGGTATAACTGCAGGGACCCTGACCCTCAATGAGAACCATGGCTTCACTTTACTGACAAGACGCCTCACGGCTCAACCTGCTCTCTGTGCCACGCGACCAGGAGGAGTCACAGAGGGCCTCAGGGCCGGCTGACCATGGGGCCCCCATGGTGTGGGGGGGGGGG
>NC_140289.1:6747598-6750098 GCF_964030765.1 Micromesistius poutassou
TCAACCTTTAAAGGTTCAGTCTCAGAGCCATTGCAGAGGACAGCTGCTGACATGTTGTCATGTAGGAGTCTCAGGATCCTGATGTACTTTTCTGGGCACCCACACTTGGATAGGATTGTCCAGAGGGCCTGACGGTTGACTGAGTTGAAAGCTTTTGTGAGATCTATGAAGGCCATGTATAGTGATTGTTTTTGTTCCTTGCATTTTTCTTGTAGCTGTCTGGTTGTGAAGATCATGTCAGTCGTGCCACGGGCAGGACGGAAACCACACTGTGTTTCAGGGAGGATCTCCTCTGTTAGAGGGAGGAATCTCTTAAAAAGAATGCGGGTGATGATCTTCCCGGTGGTAGATAGGAGTGAGATTCCCCTGTAGTTTCCACAATCTGCTTTGTCACCTTTCTTGAAAAGGATGACAATCAGTGCATCCCTGAGGTCTGATGGTATCACCTTCTGGTCCCAGATCTTCCTAATGAGGGCATGTATGTGCTGATGGAGGTTAGCCCCTCCGGCCTTCAGGATTTCTGCAGGAATCCCATCAGGGCCAGTGGCTTTGCTGTTGTGCAGTGCTGAGATGGCATCGCAGACCTCCAGCAGGCTTGGTGGATCACCCATTTTGCCTGAAAAGGGTGTTGGTGACAGAGAGATTGTGTTCTGCACACTTGGTGAGGAGGAGTACACCATTGGAGTTGATATTCCCTACAGCCTCTTTTCCAATGGTGCCACTCCATGTTGTATAATCCGACCCACTCTAGCATTGAAGTCCCCAAAGAGGATCATTTTACTTAATACTAATAATTAATTACTAATAATACTATTTAGTTAGTAGCACCAAATCATCTTGGTTCATTAGGAGGAATTCCTGCACTGAAGAGTACACACACACACACACACACACACACACACACACACACACACACACACACACACACACACACACACACACACACACACACACACGAAGATCTTTCCAGAACAATGGGGTTGAGCTGAGGACTGGAGCATCCTGCCACACCATGGGGGAGCCACACAAACTTCCACACACTCCACACACACATTAGAGACCTAATTGAAAGAGTGTGCAGTTCCCCGCCCCCCCCTTCCCCAAATTGCTTCGAAGCCGTTTGCTAATTTCTGCCATTTTTCTTCCTTTTCCTTTGGAAATGAGAATCCACGCTGGCTGAGTGGAGACCAAACAGATCGTGATGCATCCGGAGAGAAGAGCAGAGGGTTTAACAGCGTTTATTCAAATGTGCTGTACATTACTGCAGTGCTGTGTGCATTAGTCCTCCTTCCTTAGTACTGCGTGCGGGCCGTGGTACTACTAGGGGTAATCGGTGTAATAGTAGTTCTCTGTGTATTTATCTATCCTGTATGGGCAGTGTGTACAGCAAACATAGTGTTCTGTACGCAGTGGTAGCCATTGTACAAGTACTCTACTATGTAAGCTTACTATTCGATATACAATTACAAAATATATAATATTATACTATATACTATATTGTATACATTATAATT
The DNA here is from genome assembly GCF_964030765.1 of Micromesistius poutassou. NCBI lineage: Eukaryota > Metazoa > Chordata > Actinopteri > Gadiformes > Gadidae > Micromesistius > Micromesistius poutassou. The sequence goes on from NC_140289.1 coordinate 6,749,113, forward strand.
TCTACTATATAATACAGTATTTATATGCTGTCAGTGAGTCGGAGTGAGTGTGCACGTGGGAGTGTGCACGGCCAGATCGATAGCTCATGCATTAAACTGTGAATATATGACTGTAGAATGAGTGATGCGACAGTGATGAATGACTCTCGGGTGTCGCCGCGGAAACTCATGCATTAATATGGACACACATATACACAAATACCTGCACACACGCGCACACACACACACACACACACACACACACACACACACACACACACACACACACACACACACACACACTTGCACACACACACACACACACACACACACACACACACATACACAAGCACGCCTGCACCCACATACACAGACACGCGCTTTCATGCTCACACACATGAACACACACAGACACACATACAGACACACACACACACACACACACACACACACTTTAGCAGAATGTTTGAAGCAGAAGGTGTGAAAACAAAACCCTCTGTGACCCAAACCCCTTAAGCCATTCTGTCTGAGAAGACTATGACAAAGTGATTATCTCTCAACGACAATGTAGACACTATCAGAGAAGAGAGAGGGGAGAGGGGAGAGGAGAGAGGAGAGAGGAGGAGAGAGGAGAGAGGAGGAGAGAGGAAAAGAGAAGAGAGGAGAGAAGGTGAGGAGATAGGAGAGAGAAGGTGAGGAGAGAGGAAAGAGGAACCTGGTTAGAAAAATGCTGTCTAAATGCAGTCCATTTAGCGGAGGAGGATAGCGGAGGACAGAGGAAGGGAGAGGAGAGATAGGAGAGAAGAGAGCATAGAGGAAAGGTGAGGAGAGGAGGGGAGGACGAGCGGTTAAGTAGAGAGGGGAGACGGGGAGGCGGAGAGGAGATGAATGGGGTGAGAAGAAGGGAGCATTGAGGAGAGAGGAGGGAGAGAGGGGAGAGAAAGGGAGAGGAGGAGAAAGAGAGAGGGAGAGATGAGGAGAGAGAGTGAAGGGAGGGGAGAGAGAGG
>NC_140289.1:6755098-6772598 GCF_964030765.1 Micromesistius poutassou
CAAGATAAATGAATGGATTAGAAAAAAATGAATCTACCACGATTGAATGGAATATAATAAAGTAAAAATTTATAGGACAGAAAAGAATATAAATTAAAATAATGGAATAGCAAACATACAACAACACACACACAATTGAACATAGAATAGAAATAATAGTAATAATAGAAATAATAGTACACAATATAATAGATTCTAGAATATGGAACATTTTTCTCATATCCTACCTATGGAGAACATGGTTTGCCAATGGATTTTAAATTTTCTGCTAGATGAATTCAATATTATGCTGCATGCTTTAAAAAAACAACAACAAAGCAATGCCTACGATCTGGTCACTTGTCACTGTTTCTAATAAGATAAAGACACATTCTGGCCAAAGACATTCCACTCCAGATTCTATGGGTTGATTCATGTCACAAGGACCTCAATCAGAGCCCTCTGACCCCCAGTGGGGGCCAGCTGTATTTCCCTCCACTTCTCTCACAGCAGCCCATTTATTTAACTCTCTCCGGACACAATGGAGAGAAAAGAGAGCTTTGACCCCAAACCGAGAGGCTCCTTGACCCAGAATGGAGGCCTGCTTTCTCCAACCCAATGGATTTCTGTACAGCGTGGCCAGAAACGGGTTCTGTCGGTAACTGCAGGCGCGCCAGCGGTTGGCTGACACACACGTCACTTTATGATGGATGTTAGGCTGGATCCTTATGAGCTGGCCCTCAGCAATACTGCTGCTTTAGAGGCTCAGCGCTGCTCCATACGCTGTGTGGCTCACCCTGTAGCACAGGTCCTTACCAAACCTCCCATATCTGTTGTATAAAGATACAGGGCAGCCGCGGCCGTGGCACTGGATCTATTAAGGTTGACCCCATCATGGCTCCTCATTAAAATGTTAAGGTGCAGGGCTGTTAGCGCAAGCTATTAAAAACACATGTAGTGCAGGAGTCGGTGGATGAATGTGGTCAGTGTGGAGGTCCTGGGCAGCGCCCAGTCCACCAACAGTAAGAAACTCATTGTACGGGGCAGCTCCCAGTGTCCACCAGTAGAAAGCTGTGGTTGTACTGGGCAGCTTCCAGTCCCCTGACAGTAAAAAAACAACAACATTATACTGGGCAGCTCCCAGTCCCCCAACAGTAAGACAGTCGTTGTACTGGGCAGCTCCCAGTGTCAACCAGTAGAAGACTGTGGTTGTACTGGGCAGCTCCTAGTGTCCACCAGTAGAATACTGTGGTTGTACTGGGCAGCTACCAGTGTCCACCAGTAGAAAACTGTGGTTGTATTGGGCAGCTACCAGTGTCCACCAGTGGTTGTAGACTCTATCACACATCCCTGATGGTGAGTGGTGATTGGTCAGTCCCTGTTACATTATGAAAACCTCCACTCCAACTCTCTCCTCATTCAACTTGTGTCACCGTGGAAACATGGGCCCCAGCTGTGTGGCTGCATCATTCACCTAACTGCCCACCCACATATGACATGCACACGTACACACACACACACACACACACACACACACACAGACACACCTGTCTCCTCTCCTCATTGACCCGTAATGGAGGCCTCCTTTCATCCCTTCCCACTCTAATCCCCCAGCCCGGCAGGCACTGGGGCCCCAGAGGAGCTGGCCCTCGGCTGACCTGCTCCGGGGCCCTCATCTCTTATCTCTGGGCTGGAATGGATGGTGACTGAGTGAAGCAATGTGTGTGTCTGTGTGTAGAGTTGGTGTGCGTGTGTGTGTGTGTGGATACCGTCATCGCTGAAGTCATCCACCAGAATAATCTCATGAATCAGGTGAACTGGAGTCCTGTTCAACACACTGGAGAGAGAGAGAGAGAGAGAGAGAGAGGAGAGAGAGAGAGAGAGAGAGAGAGAGAGAGAGAGAGAGAGAGAGAGAGAGCGAGAGAGAGAGAGAAGGTAGGAAACGGAAGATTCGTCAGCTGTGATATTTTTTCAAAATTATAAAAAAAGATTCTACAGTAAATAAACCCATACCAACAGCCAGACACACATATAAACACAGATGAATAAACACGTACACACACACACACACCCACACACACACAGATCTGAATGCTCATATACATTCATCATAAACAACAAAAAATATAGATGCCTGTGGATGCACACACACACACACACACAACACACACACACACACAGGTAGGCAAGTCCATTATGCATGAGCAGTGCAGCGTATGAAATATATTGAAAATGTCAACCAACGGGAATGCGTTTGAAACGTGTGAACCACTGTGATGTGCTTTTCCTTCCAAGAACCAAAGCTATTTCATTAAAGAGGAAGATTGAAACATTAAAAATTCATAACTTTCAGACGATGAAATTGACAAATAAAATCTTTTGTTATTGTGCTTTTTGATTTACTCTTGTGAACACTCCCCCCTTCCCCTTCTCTCTGTTTTTATTCTCAGTCTTCATGGGAAAGGATAGGATTGGACACAGAAAGTGCATTCATCCATTTGTCTAGCAACCTGTCTATCGTCTGTCTGTCTCTCTGTCTGTCTGTCTGTCTGTCAGTCTACCTAGCTACTATCCATATATCTACCATCCATCTATGTATCTTTCAAGCCATCAATCTGTCTGTCTATCTATCTATATATCTATCTCTCTCTCCATCCGTCCATCCATCCGTCCATCCATCCATCTACCCTCTCTGCTGACAGACAGGCGGACATGAATGGAAGGATGCTGCCTTTTTCTGTCCTTCTCTCTTTCATTCCTCTTCTTCCATTTCTAGCCCTTCACTTTATTTTCACTTCATTCACATCCTCCTTTTTATAAAAAGTCCTCCTTTCCTTGTCTTTCCTCTCTATGATCTTTCTACACACAAACACACACACACACACACACACACACACACACACACACACACACACACACACACACACACAACACACTCTTCCTTTATTGTTTAGTGGTTCGCAGTCCCGGTATAGCAGTGAGACTCGACCTCCCCTTGCCCCAGGGCATGCTGGGAGGAGGACTATCTCCGGTTCCCAGAGAGCCCCCTATCAGCCTGTGAAGACGGCTAGCTCTGAAACCAGGAGCCTCGGTTTGCACTGCGCTCCGTGATACGTCTGTCTTTGCCAGGGAGCGAACATGATTCATTATCTAAATGGACCATTTGTTGGGGAAGGATATACTCCTCCACCATGCCCCTGAGGCATGAGAGGTAATTTACTGCTCACGTAAGGGTATAGCACCTTTACCTTTTGAAGTGCTGCTGCCTTGCTCTACATATTTAGTAACACAGGGAATAGAACCCTTGCCTTTTGAAGGGTAAGTACGTTGCTCCGCATATTCAGTCACACAAGGAATGGCACCGTGACCATTTTAAGTGCTGCTGCCTTGCTCTACATATTTATCCACACAGGGAATAGAACCCTTACCTTTGGAAGGGTTAGTGCGTTGTTCCTAATATTTAGTCATGCTGGCAATAGAACCCCTGACCTCCTGAAGTGTAAGTACCTTGCTCTCCATATTAAGGCACACAGGGAATGGAACCTTTAGCTTTTGGGGTAAACACAGGGAATTGAACCACCAATAATGGGGGGATTAGTGCCTTGCACATGGAACCCATTGGAATGGAGGCTAAATGGAGGCTGATTGGTGTGTTCCCCTCAGTGTGTGGAGACCTAGACCCAATATATATCTAAAATGCAATAGGCTGGGTTGGCCTTTTTACGCATTTAATGGGAGATTATCCCCGGAGCACCTATGGATTCACCTGACTAGGCACTGGGACACAAGAACGAGGTGCATGGTCTTAAAACGGACATCCCTCCCCTCTATGTGGTCTATGGAGCGTTTCCTATTGGTTAACGACGTCCTGTCACAGGTTCCAGGTTCTGTTCCTGTTCCGTTCTGTGTAGTTTAAGGGCTCGGGGAAGGCTGTTATAAACGGTTGGTTAGGTGGATGGGAATGAACTCGTTTTCCCATGAAACATGAAAAATGCTCTCTCGTGTATCATATCACACAGACTCTGTGCCGTCCCTGACGGTTTCTTTCACGCACATACACTCATGCACACGCTCGCTCACACACACACACACACACACACACACACACACACACACACACACACACATATGCATGCACACTCACACACTCATCCAACTATAGATCACTGCAAAAAAAAAAAGAAACATCCCACTCAATCTGAGCACCTACAGCCTCCTCCATCTATCACACACAAATGTGTCCGAGGGGGTCTACTGTCAATAAAGTTATTCTGGAGATCCAGTGAGTTTAATCTCTCTCCCTCTCTGCTAAGAATGCCCAGCCAGCACGACAGCTTCTGGGAAGAGAAAGCCCTTATTCAGCGGCTCAATAGAGACTGTCTGCTGAGCAAGAGCTGTATTGAGAGAGCTGCTGATCTAGTAGACATACATCTACGCTCATTAAGCTCACACACATATCAGCCCACAGACAGACAGGGGGAAAAGGGAGACGGGAAGGTGGAAAGACAGACGGGCAGTCAGAGAGACAGACACGAAAGATCTTTCTACTCCGTTGAGTGACAGGAATTAATGTCTGTCTGTTCTGTTCCAGCAAAGTTTTTTCAAGGATTCAAGGAAACTCAAGGATTATACAGAAGGACACGCAGCACGCACCTCCACACACACACACACACACACACACACACACAGACCCACACTCACACATACAATCCCTTTAAACCCATTGAGATTGCGTCTGATCTCTCAAAGCTTTTCTTCTTCTCTTCGCTGTCCTTTTCCTCACTCTCAACGCCCCTCTCTCCCCCCTTTGTCTCTCTCTTCCTTTCTCTCTCTCTCTCGCACTCCATTTCTCCCGCCCACTCTCTCTCTCTCTCTCCCCCTCTCTCTCTATCTATCTCTCTCAAATTCCCCATGGACTCTCTGCCCCTACTTCCTTTACCCATCCTCTCTCTCTCCCTCTCCCAATCTCACCCTCTCTCGCTCAGCCCCTCTCTCTCTCTCCCTCTCCCCAATCCATCCCATCTATCCATCTCTGTCTACTTATCTGCTGATAGCGTGGGTGGCTATGTGTGTGTGTGGCGGGGAGGGGGCTCTGGCAGGGGCAGAGGAGATGGAATCAATCGTTGGATTAGGTCTTGATTAAATATCGACAGAGCACTCGGCTCCCTGCCGGCCCCCGGCACTTTGATGACTTTGAACGGCGAGAGAGAGAGAGAGGGGGAGAGGGACAGGGAGGGTGAACAAGAGATAGGGATGGAGAGAGAGAGAGAGAGAGGGAGAGAGTGAGAGAGCGAGAGGAGGGGGGGCGAGGGACAGAGAGGGAGGGTGAACAAGAGATAGGGATGGAGAGAGAGAGAGAGAGAGAGAGAGAGAGAGAGAGAAAGATGGAGAAAGATGGAGAAAGATAAAGAGGGAGAGAGTGAGAGAGAGAGGGGGAGAAATAGAGACAAAGGGAGAGAGAGAGAGAGGGAGAAAGAGAGGGGGAGTTAGAACGAGAGAGTGATAGAGACAGAGAAAGGGAGAGAGTGCTCTAGAGAGGGATAGAGAGAGATAGAGAGAGATAGAGAGAGAGAGATTGAGCGTCAGCGGGGGCCAATCAAACTATTATTCCCCCCCACCCCCCCGCTTCCCCCTGCTTCCCCCAGCTCTGCGGCGCATCGTATTAAACACTTTTATCTCGTAGAACGAAGGACGATCAATCCTGACCAAAGTTATGATTTATATTCCGAGTCTGTCGTTGTGTCTGTGAGTCTTTAAACACACAAAAATGCATGGGAGAGCAGGACTTGAAAAAATGATATAAAGGCAGTAAGACAGCATACAGGTGTGCGGGCACACACATACACACACACACACACGCACAGACATGCACGCACAGACACGCACGCACAGACACAGGTGCACACACACAGAGCAGAAGAGGCACAATGGGGTTCAGACGGACAGATTGCAGTTTAATTGGTGCAACGTTTTGAGGAAATCTTCAGAGAAGGACACATTGACCCACACACACACACACACACACACACACACACACACACACACACACACACACACACACACACACACACACACACACACACACAGTGTCCTCTGTGACAGTAAGGAGAGACAGCCTGTCCCTGCTGACTGCTTCTGGAATAATGAGCTGACTCCTGGCCAAAACTACCAGTGCACGTGTGTGTGTGTGTGTGTGTGTGTGTGTGTGTGTCTTTGTGTGTGTGTGTGTGTGTGTGTCTGTGTGTGTTTGTCTTTGTGTATGTGTGGGTCAGTATATCTTTGTGTGTGTGCGTGTGTGTATGTATTTGCGTGTGTGTGGTGTTTGGTGTGTGTGTGTGTGTGTGCGCGTGAGTGTGTGTGTGTTACCTGCGAATGGTGCGCAGCAGCGTGGACCTGGCCTCGTTGTGATAGGTGATGATGATGGAGGTAGGAGGAAGATCTGGGTCATAGTGGAGAGCAGTGCATCTGCAGAGAGAGAGACATAGAGGAAGAGCGAGAGAGAGAGAGAGAGAGAGAGAGAGAGAGAGAGAGAGAGAGAGAGAGAGAGGGTAAGAGAAAGAGAGTGAGAGAGCGAGAGAAAGGGAGAGAGGGAAAGAGAAAGAGACAAAGAGTGAGACACACACACAGACACACACAGACAAAGAGAGGGCGTAAGACAAAGAGTGAATGTCAGATCGCCAACCCATGAATTACTACAGTCGAACATTATGCTACAATATAATAGCACACAAAATAACAAATGATGTGAAAACCCTGGGCACAAGTGAAGTATATTTAGAGTATATTATTCTAATTCAGTGATTAAAAGAACACCAGAGGAGCAATATCATTTGAGCAGTGTGAGATTAAAGCTGGGAATAGCTTCAACAGATTCTACCCTGAGGGAGTTTCTGCGGTGCCCTTTAGATGGCTTTAGGGTCAGCGGGGTCATGTCGTGTTGGCCCGTCCAGCCCCTGGAGACTGGAACTGTGATTAAGGGCTATACGGATACACTTAACTCGATTTTAGTGGCCATAAGGCATGGCCTCTCACAGAGCTGTACAACAATTGTGATGCGAGGACAGGCCTGGTTTTGTGAACAATGATTTAGAAAAATGTTTCGCCCTACTCCATCTTGATTAATTTGCCCTGCACACATTTGACTGGTCTACAGTAACCTAACTATAGATATAGATTGTTTACATTTGTATATATACTGTGTATATATATATATATATATACAAACGTAAACAATCTATATCTGAGCTGTTCTGTGTGTGATTCTTATGTGCAAAGAGAGATCCTTGTCGGTACTTTCTGCTGTGGCTCTCTCCTTACCTGCCGGGGATTAATGAAGTACATCTTATCTTGTACATCATCTTTACAACTTTGCATGAAACCCAAGTACATTTTACACAAAACAAGAAGGGTGAACAACAAAGCACTTAAGATGAATCATGTCCCCAGGCCAGGATATAAGAGACTCTTCACTTTGTTTCTGTATCTTTCTGAGGGAACGTAAAGCAACACAGAACTCACCATCACCTGAGACAATTTTATTCCTTCTTTTTATTATTGCTGTTGGTCTGATTGATTGGGAATTATCTTTTACCTCCCACAAGGTTTGGTTCAGCTGTCAGTATAAGTATGTACTTTGGTACACCCTGTAATTTAGTTCCTTCTATCATTACCAACCAACAATAATCTGTTGAAATACGAAAGGGCCACAATTAGTCGTTAATTCTAACCCTTGTCATTCTCTCCTTTATCGGCTACAAGATTGTTTTCAGGTGTGCTGCTTCTATACTATACACACACCCTTAACAGTATCCCTTTTCCTAATGCACACACACACACACACACATACACACACACACACACACACACACACACACACACACACACACACACACACACACACACACACACACACACATTTATACAGGAATCCTCTCACACACACACACACACACACACACACACACACACACACACACACACACACACACAACCAGACATTCAAACATTCAAATACACATAAACACACATTTAATGAGGCTTCAGCAGGTAATATATTATTCATAACTCAACAGGTCCTCCTGTCACTTCTGGGTGTCTGTAAGTGTGTGTGTGTGTGTGTGTGTGTGTGTGGAGACTATGAAAAAGACAGCTGTGTGTACATGTGATGTATGGTGTGTGTGTGTGTGTCTTTCATGCATGTAGTTCATGGTTGGTCAAACTATAGATGCTGACCAAGCAATGCACACACAGACACACACACACACACACACACACACACATACACCCAAACTGCATGGTAATGAGCAGGCTGGCCTTTACCCATCACAGTGATGGATGGGTGACATTTCCCAGCACAAGACCCTCCACCTAGTCTGTCATGACCCTGCCTCCAGGCCCACCACACCTCCTCCTCCAAACCCCTTCACCACACTCACGCTTCCCTTTGGACAACACACCCACCCCCATCTACCTCCACCCTACCCATGACCAACCACATCCAGCTATTGACCACCCCCAGCCTTCTTACGCTCACTGCCTCTCAGTGACATTGAATCACCACCAACCACCTCCACCCACCAACCACATCTTCCACCAACAACTTCTATCCACCTCAACCCTTGCAACAAACCTCTACCTACCAACCACCTCCATCCACAAAACACCAATACTGACCTCCATCCACCAACCTACTACCAACCAACTCCAACCGACATTTCTCTCGCTCCATCTCCCTCCCCCTCACTTTCTCACTTTCTCTCTCACACACACACACACACTCACATGGCCACAAGCATGCACTCAGGATATCAGAACCGGAGAGAAAGTAAGAAAGAAAGAAATATAAAGCAAGAAAGCAAGAAAGAATGAAAGAATGAAAGAATGAAAGAATGAAAGAATGAAAGAATGAAAGAATGAAAGAATGAAAGAATGAAAGAAAGGGGAATCGAAAGAATAGAATGGAAATGAACATAATAAAATAGAATAGTGAAGAATGAAGGGATTAGCTAAAGGTCAGGTACCTGTAGAAAATAATTGGTTCTATGTGCATGTGCATGTGTGGTGTCGTGCACGTGTCGGCAGGTTGGCAGGGGGACAGACAATGGTACCGCCAGGTCATAGACAATGACTCTGACATTTAGCACAAAACCGTGCATGTGTGAGAAGTGTGTGTGTGTGTGTGTGTGTGTGTGCATGTATGTGTGTGTGTGCGTGTGTGTGTGTGTGTGCGTGTATGTGTGTGTGTGCGTGTGTGTGTGTGTGTGTGTGTGTGTGTGTGTGTGTGTGTGTGTGCATGTGCATAAGTGACGTGTCTGCGTAAGTGAGTTGTTGTGTGAGTGACATATGTGTATGTGTGTGTATATGGAATTCAAGAAACGTGTGTGTGTGTGTGTGTGCATGAGTGACGTGTGTGTGTGTGTGTGTGTGTGTGTGAGTGACGTGTGCTTTGTATATGTTTGTGAGTGCCTGTGTGTGTGTGTTTGAATGACATGTGTTTGTGTGTACCTGTGTGTGTATCTGTCTGTGTTTGTGTATGTCTGTGTTTGAGTGAGATGTGTTTGAGTAACATGTGTTTGTGTGTACCTGTGTGTGTATCTGTCTGTGTTTGAGTGACATGTGTTTGAGTGACATGTGTTTGTCTGTCTGTGTGTGTGTGTGTGTGTGTGTGTGTGTGTGTGTGTGTGTGTGTGTGTGTGTGTGTGTCTGTGCTTGTGTGTGTGTTTATTTGTGTGTGTGCATGGATGCTAGTGGGCTCATTACTAATCGAATTAAACCAACTGGATGTTTTTGATCTAATTTAAGTGAATGTTTTTGCATGTCTGAGTAGTGTACGCTTCGTTAGGAGAGCTTGCAGATTGTAAATAGAGTTACAATTGTACAAACGTTATTATATTTACACTTTGATTATTCGCTCTCTTGCTCTCTCTCGTTCGTTTGTTCTCTCCCTCACTGTTTTATCTCCAGCTAATCAAATAAGCACTCTCTCCCTCTCACTCTCTCCCTCTCCCTCTCTCTCCCCATTCATTCTGCGTATCTCTCCATCTCTCCTTTGACTTGTGTCCTTCTTTAGTTTTGCTCTGGTTGATTTATTCACTAAATCTACCAGAGGAGAACGATAAGGCTTCCACATTCCTCCCCCTGTGTGCGTGTGTGTGTGTGTGTGTGTGTGTGTGCGGTGATAAATATACTATCTTGCAGCTATATTTGTTATTTGTTAAACGTTTCTTATATCATCATTGTAATATTTTTTTCCCTACAAATTGCTTTTATTATTATTAAACAGTGAGATGTAAATGGAGGGTATTATTTTTAATCAAACCAATACATTGGTTTAGCTCATAACACATTTACTTCTTTCACAAACCACATTCATTATTATCCGACTAAGAAATGAATAAAAATTGCATGATTACTATTTGGAAAGGATTCATTACATTGTCATTATTATTTTTTTTGTTGTTGAGGAAGATTTTAATTAAATCCTTTTTCAGACCATATTAATAAAATCTGAACTGCGCCGGCAATGTTGTACATCGACTGTCGTGTTGTATGAATACAGCTTGTTGAATTAAATTCAATCGAACTGAAGAGAATTTAATTGAATTCAACGGGAATTACTGCGGGGGATCATCGCGTCGTGTCAATAAAGCTTGTTGAATTGAACTGAAGTTAATGGAATATATTGGTACAGGTGACACGAAAAAAGACAGGAAACGGCGGTGAACAAAAACCGAAGGGATGCAACGCGGTGGTGGGAATAAAGGAATAACCGAGCGGAGTGGCAGTTGGAAGAAAGGATTGAAAACCGATTAGAGGAGGACAAACGACCGGAGAGGAGAGGGGGGAACGGCCGAGAGGAGGGAAGTTGTTTTTCTGATAGATGACTGATGTTGGAGATAATAAGACCACGCTCCGTCTCCTGCAATGTGTGTGTGAGAGGGTGCTTGTATCACGTGTGTGTCAATGGGATTGTCTGTGTGTGTGTGTGTGTGTGTGTGTGTGTGTGTGTGTGTGTGTGACAGAGAGAGTGACAGAAAGAGAGAAGGAGAGGATGGATAAGAGAGAGGAGGAGGAGAAGGAGGAGGAAGAGAGAGAGAGCGAGAGAGAGAGAGAGCGAGAGAGAGCGAGAGCGAGAGAGAGAAAGAGAGAAGGGGAGGAGAGAGAAGAGAGGAGAGAGAGAAGGGGAAGACAGAGAAGAGAGGAGAGAGAGAAGGAGGAGAGGAGATGAGAATAGAGGAGAGGAAAGGACAGGAGAAGAGAGAGGAGATGAGAATAGAGAGGAGGAGAGGAGCGGAGAGAGAAGAGAGTGGATGTTTACTGTCGATTGTTATCCAGATGGTGGAAAATAATTTATATTAGATTAGATGTGTGTTTGTGTGTGTGTGTGTGTGTGTGTGTGTGTGTCTGTGTGTGCATGCGTGCACATCCGTGTGTGTTTGTGTGTGTATAACTGTGTTTGTGTGTGGGAGGCGGGACACAACTCATCAAGAGATCATCTGGGGTGAAAGCATAGGTCAAAACAAACACACACACACACACACGCATGCACACACACCAAAACACACGTGCATGCACATGTGTTTATCTACACATAGATAAACACCCTCCCCCCCCGGCACACACACACACACACACACACACACACACACACACACACACACACACACACACTGAAGCACAGACAAACACATTGGCACACACACACACACACACACACATACACACACACACACACAAAAGGTACAAAGTGTTGAATATTCCTGAATGTTATTCGACCAAGAAATCCCATTAGCACATATTCTAAGTGGATGAATAGTTTGAAAGAGCAGATTTAGATTGGTTAATCCGTTTTTTTTTCATGGACACAATCACTTGTCCTCATACTCAAGGAGAGGAGGGGAGAAGAGGAGGAGGGAGGAGAAGAAAGGAGAAAAGAGGCAAGGAAATAGGGTGGAAAGGAGTGGACAAGAGGGGAGAGAACTGGAGAGTAAGAGAAGAGAGGAGAAAGGAGAGGAGAGGTAAGTGAGTCCTTGTAATGCTTTGGGTCCATAGCCAAGTGAGTGATTTATTAATCAGAGCATTCAGGAAATGTTGAGCTTCATTTCAAACGTCATACATTCAAATAAAATACAAAGAGAGACATTAGTATAAGGGCTGCCTACCTTAAATAAGTGACTTCTGCGTGCACAAATTACTACCAGCATGAAAGTCCTTAAACTAACCGTCTAGAGAGTCTTGTGAAACTATAAAATAGTGGAACATATTTTATATATATAAATACAGATGTTAAAGCCAATGTCATTTTTGTATCTATGATCAAAATGCAGTATTTTGAACACCTAAAGGGGAAAACAAATGTTAGTAGAATGAGTTGTTGTTCCTCAAATAGCTAGCATCTTTGTGTATATAGGCCTATTTCTGTATCATTTTGAATATTGTTTTAAAACTTTATCCAGTTTTTTGTATTCTACTACAGCGCTGTACTTGCTGCTGTGGTGCCCAAATTGCCCGGTTTGGATCAATCTAAATCGATCTCATCGTTGTAATTATTTCTACCTGAGATTTGGGAAGGATGGCACACATTTATACACATTTCATTACTACTGGTATGATTTACAGAAAAAACAATTATGAAGAAGTTCATTCCAAACTCCCAGCCACCCAAAAGTACCAAGCTGTCACCCAAAGATGTAGATCTCTAGGGAGTGTGTGTGTGTGTGTGTATGCACGGCGTGTGTGTAGAAGTCTGTGCGTGTGTATATGGGACTATGTATTTGTGTGTGTGTGTGTGTGAGTATGTATAAGTAAGTGGGTGTGTGGAAGCGAGCGATTTTTCGATTCGAAAGCAAAAACAAGCAGTCGTGTTTTATCTTTTTTTCTCTCTCTGCAATTACTTGTTAGTGGGTCTCGCCCCCCCTGGGGCCGTGGGATGCTTCCAGAACCTTCTGTCTGTTTGAAAAACATGAGGTCGAGTGACATAGAAAAACACTGAGTGAGCGAGAGAGAGATAAAGAGAAAGAGAGAGAGAGAGAGAGAGAGAGAGAGAGAGAGAGAGAGAGAGAGAGAGAGAGAGAGAGAGAGAGAGAGAGAGACAGAGAGAGACATAGATAAAATTCTACTGCATCACATATTCATATTTTACCATTCCCCCAGTGTGTGTGTGTGTGTGTGTGTGTGTGTGTGTGCGTCTGTGTATCTTTTAGTGTTTATATGGATGTGTCATTCTATCATTGGTATCAGTATTTCTTAACATTTGCATATTTATGTATTTGTGTGTAAGTGTGTGTTTGGTGCAGTGAAGGTATTCACAATGAGTGTATCTTTGTTTTCCCATTGGAGATACAAAGAAGTGTATAAAGTGGAATTGACTGGTAGGAATCCCTTAACCTATCGTCATCCAGCAGGCACTGAAGACCCAGCCTGCTACTGCAGCCAACCACTACAGACTACTCCTGTAGACTACTACGGTATCCTACTACTATAAACTACTACTATAGACCACTACTATAGTCTACTACTAGTCTACTACTAGTCTACTACTATAGTCTACTACTAGTCTACTACTAGTCTACTACTATAGTCTACTACTAGTCTACTACTAGTCTACTACTATAGTCTACTACTAGTCTACTACTATAGTCTACTACTAGTTTACTACTATAGTCTACTACTAGTCTACTACTATAGTCTACTACTATAGTCTACTACTATAGTCTACTACTATAGTCTACTACTATAGTCTACTACTAGTCTACTACTATAGCCTACTACTAGTCTACTACTATAGTCTACTACTAGTCTACTACTATAGCCTACTACTAGTCTACTACTATAGTCTACTACTAGTCTACTACTAGTCTACTACTATAGTCTACTACTAGTCTACTACTATAGCCTACTACTATGGGCTACTACCGTTGTCTTTACTGTAGTCTACCACTACATAGTCAGATCCTCCAGCATTCCAAAAATTGCAGTGCAATACGCAAAGATCTTTCGACTACAGTACTTGCAAATGCAATTTGTAATTTCAGAAGGGAACAATGCTGTATGACACGAGCATGTGGAAATCTCAGCGGCCTATTGCCTAACGGTCCTAAATAAGGACGTCAATTTGAAAACGTGACATTTGGTCAAAGTTACAACCAACAAATTGCAAATTCCTGTGGGAGCGAATACCATGAGTTAAATATCAGGGGAGGTTATAAGTCAATCAATGCCCTCCATCAGGGTAGTCCCATGGTTAGGGCGCTTGACTGAAGTTCCAGGTTCACAGCCTTCCTGTAGGCACCCTTGAGGAAGGTGCTTTGGATAAAAGTGTTTGTTGACAATCTGAGAATATGAATGACTAATTCAATATACTAATTCAAAATGGCATTAGAGCAACTGCAAAACACATTAGACACACACACACATCCAAACACACACACACACACACACACACACACACACACACACACACACACACACATACACATGTGCCTGTATACACAGACAATCAGATCCCCTATCCCCCCACAGTTATTCTGCTCTCATGACGTTAAGTATTCACGTATTTAATCACCCTCCTGGAGGCTAGTTATGGTTTTATTCCTTTCTGTTCATATTTATTTAATTCCCACTCGCTCCAGGTAATGCCGGATGTAATTTTGTATATGGCAGCAGTAATATTGATAGCGAATCTCATTAGCCCTAATCATTTTGGTCCTTCAATTATTCACTCACTCGCAATGTCTCTCTCTTTCTTTTTCACTCAACTTACCCCTTGTTTTCACTGCCTCTGTCCCCTCAGCACTCGCTCCCCCCTTTCCGTCCCTCCAATCCATACTGTCCCCCCCTCTCTCTGAGAGCCCACTGGGATCAGGCCAGGTGGAAGGGGTTGGAGGTGGAGGGAATGGACCCCTGTGTTGTTATTTCCTATGTTCCTCAACCTGTTTATTAGTGTTGTGATTGTTCAATGAAGAAGGTGTTGCTTAACTTGAGCAACACATTGATTGAATGTGCATCCTGCTTATCAAGCCAACTGAGAGAGAGTGATAGAGAGAGACAGAGGAAGAGAGACAGAGCATGACATCCACAGAATAAGTGTGACAGAGTAGTAGTCAGAATGAGAGAGAGAGAGAGAGAGAGAGAGAGAGAGAGAGAGAGAGAGAGAGAGAGAGAGAGAGAGAGAGAGAGAGAGAGAGAGAGAGAATTCTTCCTAAGAAGAAAGAATAGAAAAGCAAAAATGAGAGGCTGACGATGGAAAGAAGGCATAAGTGAATGAGTGGGGGGGAGGGGAGGGGGGAGAGAAGATGGAGGGTGGTCGGGAGGGGAGATAAAGAGGGAGAGGAAGACCGATGTGAACACAGCTTATGGTAATATGTTCCTGTCCCTGGAACAACTCAATCTAACAAAACCCCACACGAACACACACCCCAGCCATGGGTAGAGAGAGAGAGAGACAGACAGAGATGGAGAAAGGGGAGAGATATATAGTGTGAGGAGAGTGAGTGAGAGAGAGATACAGAGAGAGAGAGAGAGAGAGAGAGAGAGAGAGAGAGAGAGTGGAATGACAAGAACATTGTGGATGTTTATCTGGGTTTCGTGTTCTTGTTAAGTGAACATGTCCAGAGAAACCCAATACTAACATGGGTTACCATCGATGGACAGCACACACACACACACACACACACACACACACACACACACACATCACACACACACACACACACACACACACACACACACACACACACACACTCACTTCCTCTGGGGGTTTGCTGAAGCGCTCGATGTATGGATCTGCTCCCCTGCTCTCTGTCCCTTTGTTACATTGCATGGAGAAGAGGGCAGCTGGAACACACCCAGCCCGTCCTACACATACACTTAAACCTGCTATCATGTGGTCAGTATACTTAGTAACTGAGTATACATTTTGTGTGAGTGTAGTTGAATTCAGCATGAAGTTGCAAAGCACCCAAAACACGGCATTGGTATCCATCACTCCTTTGTCCTCAAGATAGGCTCTAAGAATACACCATTTGTCCAATACTGGTCACAATATGGAACGTTTTGTGTTATCATAAGTGTCTTTGATAAATGCATGAATGAAATACAGTTTAGTCGTTCTTATTTTAGCAGATGCTGATTAGATATTTTATTTATGTGTGTGTGTGTGTGTGTGTGCGTGCATGTGTGTGCGTGTATCTCCTGGGGGATACATATTTGGTTTGCTTCACCCGTAAAAACCATAATTCATTTTGTAGCTGCAAGTAACACATACACACCCACCTACACACACACACACAAACACACATTCATATATTCATGCCCGCACACGTGCATTGTAGATAGATGGCTGTGGCCAGTGAGAATAGAATAGGTTTTCCACATGGAAGATTCTTTACAATGAATCTCTGGTCACCCAGCCCACACACACACCCCTACTTAGAAACACAAACACACACACAAACAAGCACACACACACACACACACGCTTGTACACGCAAACACACAGAGGTGTAAAGTGATAAATGAAGCAATATTTCAGTGTTAAAACAGCATTCCTCTGCAGAAGGTAGCATAGGAAGAGCAATGCCTTCATATTAAAACTCACACGCACACAAACGCATGCGCACACGCACACTCAAACACACACACACACACACACACACACACACACAAAGTCCCATCTGTCAGAGTGCGGCATGGTCTGCCGGGTAGAAGAATCACCTGTATTCTCATTAGACCCCAACACACACACACACACACACACACACACACACACACAGACACACACACACATACACCAGAGAGTGCATTGTGTTGTGTCATTGTGTTAGGCCAAAGCTCAGGGGGGGCGGATTCACTGTGGCAAGCAAGAATTAAAATCACCTCTCTCTCAAACACACACACACACACACACACACACACACACACACACACACACACACATGCCCAGTGCACTCACTCACAAAGGCTTAGTGCATTGTCTGATGCCAGTTACCTCCAGGTCTAGTGGCATGGGCTCTGCTGTCCTACTTTATCACTTAAAACACACACACGCATGCACCTACACACACACACACACACACACACACACACGGGTCAAATCACTAGACTCTCTAGAGGGACAATGGTTGTTGGAAAGGCTTCCTCTGATTGGCTGAAGGTGGTCCATTGAGAGTCGCATCATTGGTCAATATGAAATATGTGTGCTACATTGTTCATAAAAACACTTACATCAGCATATGATTCCAGCTGTACAATACAGTTGATGTTGGTACGCTATCAGAAACATAACATATACACAAAAGATGAAATTCAAATATGTAAAAGTGAACTGAATTTCTAATCCTGAATGTGATGGATTCACCTGACAGACATATTTGTCAGGCATAAAGGGGGAAGATGGACAGACACAAAGAACATTTGCAGATGTATCGTATAAACCTTTCTGTCTATGAGCCTTATTACATATATGATGCATGTTATGGTTGTGTCACATACAGTCACCACACACAATTAGTCAACACACTTA
>NC_140289.1:6777598-6800098 GCF_964030765.1 Micromesistius poutassou
TGGAATGGCTTTGCTTTACCTTCTCTGCTTTTCGAAAGTTGCTGATTTATCTGTCGGCCTGTCTGTCCACGTGTGAGTCTGCTTGTCTTTTTGTCTGTCTTTATGTCTATCTATCCATTTATTTATGTGCCCTTCCCTCTGTCTGTCTGGCTGTCTGTTTGTCTGCCTGCATATCGTGTCTGTCTGAATGTCTGTCTTTCTGTCTGCTTGTGCACCTGCTTGTGTGTTTGTCTGTCGGTTTTTCCTGTCCGTTAGTTAGTCTTTACGTCAAATTTGTCTGTCTGTCTGCCTGCTTGTCATGCCAGGCCTAAAGCATGTCTATCTGACCCCTTCCTCTGTGTCCTTTGGATTTTACGCCTTCCTCTCTGCTCATGCCCGTCTACCTGTCTAGCTGTCTACCTGTCTATCTAGCTGCCTGCGTTGTTTGTCCCTCCAGTCTGTCTTACCTGTCGCAAGTTCTGTCGTGTGTGTGTGTGTGTGTGTGCATGTGTGTGTGTGTGTGTGTGTGTGTCTGTGTGTGTGTGTGTGTGTGTGTGTGTGTGTGTGTGTGTGTGTGTGTGCGTGTGTGTGTGCGTGTGTGTGTGTGTGAAACCCTCCTTGCACCAAATGGTCTGTGTATCTGTTCCCTTGCTTGCCGTCTGCCTAATGGTCCTCGAGGGTGTGTGTGTGTGTGTGTGTGTCCCCGTTTACTGTGTGGGTGGACGGTGGTTTGGAGCCCGCCCTCCCTCTCCTTGTATTGGCTTGTAGCTAAAAGAAAACACGAGCTGGCGGCCATGTCTGTAATTGATCCCCGAACGGCGGAATAAAACGTATTGATTAACCGTCTCCGTGCTGCTAGTGTCCAGACAGCATGCTAAAAGTCCCCTGGCCCACCCTGCTAATGCTGCACACACACACACACACACACACACACACACACACACACACACACACACACACACACACACACACACACAAAAACATTCAAAGACACATGCACACGTGGATAAAACAGATAAAATCTACAAATACACAATACAAATACACACACATACAAAAAACATAACACAAATCACACACAGACACACATATACACAAAATGCTTATAAACACACACACACACACACACACACACAGACACACACACACACACACACACACACACACACACACACACACACAAATAAGCATCATTCACCGACGCATAACACACACACACACACACCCGGGGCCTGAGAAATAATACCTTCCTGTCCGTGGGAAGAGGTATTGATCGCAGTGCGGTGCGTACAGAGTTTCGATTTACACATTCTGACTCTGAATGCAGCCATTTGGTTGTCGTTAGCAGCAAAATGTTCATAACTTACAGCATAAACAGCCCAGCAGGACACATTAGCCATAGAGAGCAGAGAGAGAGAGAGGTAGAGAGAGAGAGTGAGAGAGGTAGAGAGAGAGAGAGAGAGAGAGAGAGAGAGAGAGAGAGAGAGAGAGAGAGAGAGAGAGAGAGAGAGAGAGTAAGAGAGAGAGAGAGAGAGTAAGAGAGAGAGAGAGAGAGAAAGAGAGAGAGGTAGAGAGAGTGTGTGAGAGAGAGAGGAGAGAGAGAGAGGTGGGAACAGGGAGAGAGAGAAAGAGAGAGAGGTAGAGAGAGGTAGAGAGCGTGAGAGAGGGAGAAGGACAGAGCAGTGGTCCCGAGGTAACAAAGCAACACACAAGAAGGGCGTCTATTGTGGTTACTATTATTAAATGTTTACTTAATATAACATGACTAACAATAATTGATATTTTCGTCATTTAGCAGATGCTTCGATCCGAGGAGAAACTGTTAATATATAGATCATTAAAGAGCAGGTAGGGCAGGTAGGGTGAGAGGGCATCTTGCTCAAGCGATTGAAGTAGTAAGCACTTAACAGCTGACAGTTCTTACCACGACACTATGTTGCCCAACATTAACCCCTCACCCTCGACCCTGCAGCTTGTGCTCTCATTAAGCTGCTAGTAGATCTAGAGTCAGACGGAGCTCTCTGGAAGCAGGGCGTGAGTTGGTACATAGATCCCTGGCTTGTGCTGGGCTTGGTGGTCCTATACCTACCAGGAGCCGCATGAAGTATGAACATGTTATACTTTATAACTATGTATTGTAATCTGTATGTGAATATGCATATTGTTATCAAATGCTGTTTAATACCGTATTGTACACGTTTATATATATATACACAATATATATACACACCATACCAAACAACACAGTCGCAGATATTAACAGCGACCCCTTTACCTGAAACGGCATGTTCAGCGCTGTGTGCCTAGTTCTTGGTCCGAACACCGTCCGAGCGATTCATTCATCGACACCGACTCACACAATGAGCATCACACTATGTATTACAAAATGAGTTTTGCGTGGCGGGTTTACATGACAACGACCTCAGGCGTGCAGACGATTACGTGAGCGACAGACCACACTGACAATGCGATGACCTCCCCTCTGGATTGGGGATTCGTTTTGTGCATGTTTCTGTTTCTTCTGTCTGTTCGGCTTGATTGCATATTGCCGTCTGCTTTTCAGATCACCTGAGATCCATTTAAATTATGTGTGAATACTAAGGATGTTTTCAACCTCTATTTTCATGCACACACACGCACACACGCACACACTTACATATGGAAACACATGCACACACTCACACATGCTCACACAAGCAGATACATATGTGCGCACACACACACACACTGGCTTGGTGAGACTAATAGTTCAGTACTAATAGTCTCCACTGATTGGCCATTTGACATCCGTAAAGATTGCTTTCAAATGGTGTTTAACACACATACACACACACACACACACACACACACACACACACACACACACACACACATATAATAGCAGTTAATAGCGTACTCACAACTCATATACACATAAAGCTGTCATCACTCACAAGCCAATCATTAAAGAACTCGATACTGGAGGAAATGAAAAAGCTGTGAGTAAATTTCTGTGTGTGTGTGGGGGTGTGTGTGAATACAATATGTGTGGATGTATAGCAGAGAAAAAGGAGATTGGGAGTGATAGTGATAGAGAGTGGATATTTTATTAATTGGGATGAGAGAGGGTGAAGAAAATATATAAAAATACTGAGGTAACACTGAGACTGACCCCACACAGTCTCATTTACACACAAACACACACACACAGTCTGACAAACACACGCATACACACAGATGCAAACAAACACACGCAAAACACAGACACACACACCCAATACTCACTAGGAGTCTCAAAAGACACACACACACACACACACACACACACCCACACACACACACACACACACACACACACACACACACACAAACACTTGGCTTGTTGGCTTGGTGTAAAGCTTGTGGTAATCGGCAGGAGAGCTCACACGCCTTGCTTCTCTCAGGGTGTTAGTGCTCGGTCTGGATTAGCCAGCGCAGGGAGAGGGATTAAGGCACGGCAAGGGACCCATTACAACACACAGTGGCTGAGCTACGGAGCCTCCGACTGGGTACCAAACTACCGCCACCACCCCCTGACTTCCAGAGATGCCGCCAAAACAGTTCACCTATATGGGGTTATTAGAAAACCGCTTAACAACCATCGACCCTTATTCGGCACGGCGGTATCTATAAACAGATTTTCATTATTATGTGTTTATATGAGTTATTGATAAGTTTCGAGCATTTTGATTTATTACTATCCACATACACATTAAGGTGTACTTGTTCCAATGATACTGGAAATCATGTATGCGGTCATCACATTTACTGAGTTAACTGATTTATGTAGACTTTAGACATTGTCATTTAGGTGCATATTCTTAAAAAAAGGGTGTGCTAGTTATGAGGTCAAAGGGTCGGTATTTGGCCTGTGATGAATGAATTACCCTCACAGGTCATTTCCAATTCTATCTACTGATTACATCACAAGTGGGAGCATCTTCTACCCAGGTGTATGATGGGTAGAGCCAACTCCAGGATACCACTAGGTACAGTGAGGTGGCCTGGCAGTTGATCTGTTTGTTGTACAACGAGGATCTCAACCGAGACATTCCCACTTGAAAAAATAGCTTGCAAGGGCCAATCAGTATCACACGTGGTGGTCAAATAATTGTAATATTACACATTTTTAATAAAAAAATCGATTTGAACAGGTCAAATGTCAGGTTCAGCCCAGTACCCATCTTGCAGCAGGTGGGCCTGGCACTTGAGGGTTGAGAAATAAGAAGTCCTCCCCAGCATTTGGAGGGAACCATCTGGATTTGCTAATTAGCCGCAACCCCAGAAGTATGACTAATGAGTGGAACGAGCTGGCTCAGTGCGTTGCTGGAGCAAACGCACTGCAGCGCTTTTATTTTGGAAACCTCAACATTTTCAACCTGATTGCAGTCCTGGGAAGACGCTTAGGTCTAGCCTGCCGTCTTCGCCGCGTCTCTTCATCCTGCTGTCATGAGGGAGGAGTCAAATTGACTCAGCCTGGCTCGCACGAAAATCATTTAATCCGGCCACTGCTGTAAGACAAGCATTCGGACAACTTAATTAACTCCTTTAACCAGACCCAACCTTTACCTCAACTAAACACTACAAACGTCACACCTAAATAAATTTTTCAAAAGGTGACACAGTACAATGCCAAGATAAAGTACACAAAAACATTTAGCGCTCCAACTCCCGCTCTCCCACTCTCTCCACCACACACACACACACACACACACAAAATAACATATGTAAGACACAACAGAACACGTTATTTAAAGGACAAAAATGACAGAAAAGGTCACGATTCCCCAAAACACCGCCCACAACGACACAAAGCAGGGCTGCATCAAAGCTACAGCCACATGTAGCCACCGCAGCGCTAACAGCAGCAAGGGTTCTGAAGGAATCACAGCAGCGCAACCCAGAGCTCTCTCTAGCTCGCATTGGACTCTGGTCTATGGCTCCACACAGCCCCATAATTACAGCCTGGAGTATTTCTGTATGTACCCTTTATGCCCTTTATGCTGGTCTTATTAGAGCATGGAGGGATGGCCCGTGATGCTTTTAAAAGCAGGTGTGCCTTGCATCAAGGCCCACAGAGCTTTGGCATCAGTGTTTAAGACTGTTTAACACAAGGGAGAGCATTGAGATAAAACGTTTACACTCAGAGTCGTGCAGAGTTTAGGGGAATCGCTAATGCCGTTGTTAACTCCTTTGTTCCGCTTACGAAACACGGGGGCCGTAGATATAGTCATAGAGATAAAGAAATTGAGATGGAGGGATAGATAGATAGATACAGACAGACAGACAGGCAGATAGAGAGAGAGAGATGTAGAGATACTTTCATCTGATCTTCAACAGTCATTTCCGCTATCAGTCCATCGCCCTCCAGCTCATCTCCTCTCCTCTCTCCTCCCCTCTGCTCCTCTCCGCTTCTCTTTTCTCCCTCCTCTCCTCTCCCTCCCACACCCTTCTCTCCCCATGTCCTCACCTCCTCGTTCCAAATCAACACCACCTCCTCATTTGCATCTCTCCCCTTCATCTTCAGGGAGAGGGGGAGAGAAGGGCAGACAGAGGGGAGAGAGAGAGGGGAGAGATGGAGATATAAAGAGAGGAGAGGAGGGAGGCGAGATCTGACAGAGGGAAGAAACCAGAGTGGCGGAAATAACAAGCAGAATCCGAGAGTAGCTACATAAAGAGAGAGGAAGGAAAGGAAAGAGATCGAAAATGAGAGAGTGCAAGAGAAATTATGGAAAGAAAAGAGCAAAGAGGGAGAGCGTGTGAGCAGAGACGGATCAAAATTAAGATAGATGGAGTAAAGAGTGGGGGAAAGCCAGGGTAGGCAATAGAGAGTGAGGCAGATAAAAATAATGAGGGAGAGAGAGTGTGTGTGTGTGTGTGTGTGTGTGTGTGTGCATCAGGAAGAACAAGGCAAGGAGAAGGAGAGAGTGAGAATGAGAGCGATGGAGAACGAGACAATGTGTGTGTGTGTGTGTGTGTGTGTGTGTGTGTGAGAGGGAGAACCACAGCAACCTAAGAGAAAAATAAGAAGCTCACCCACTATACCTGTATATACTGTATACACATATATATATATATATATATACATATATATACACCTGTATATATACGTATATGTATACATGTATAGAAATATAGACATACAGGTATATATACAGTATATGCATTTCATTGTTCAACTAACTAACTTTATTTTGCTGTTAGAATTGATCACAAAACATCCTGACTGTATATTCAGTGACATAATATACATCATATATATTGTGATTAAATGCAATAGCTCGCCGACTTCAACGCGAGCGAGGAGGCGACGGTTCTGCCCAGAGAGAACACCATTCACACCAGCACCCTCCCTCCGCCCCACCTCCCCACCCACCACCACCACCACCACCACCATCTGGACCAGCGCCTCATTAGAGTGAGACACTTCTCCCTGCCGTCTGCGGAAGCCAATCAGAATAAGCAATGAGGTCATCAAGCCGCGCCGGGACACGGCGGGAGGGCGGCGCGACGGGGCGGGTAAACGGTAACCCGGGGCAACCGCAATGTCGCCGGTTCAAATCCCGATACGGTCATTAGAAGGGTTAGAGATCGGGAAGTCACTCACCAGCCTCACCACCCTACCCTCCCACCCGTGTCGCTAAAAGGCTCGGGAAACCACGGGAACGCAGATTGACAGGCACAATAACACACACACACACACACACGCACAGTCATTATGGAGACATTACTGCGATCTGCCATTATGTTATTATTATTGTAGCACAGAGTGTCTCTCACGGTCTGTGAAACAGAGACACACCAACACACACGCTGACACACGCACACACACACACACACACACACACACACACATTCACACATTTAAACATAAAAACAAACATTACTTCACATGACTGGACTCTGTGTTATTACAATTAATATCATGGAAAAATCCCTATCCTAATATCTACAAAAGCTGATGAATAACTATGTCCCTCTGCTTCTTCATCTCTCTCCGACACACACACACACACACACACACACACACACACCCACCCTGATTAGAGGGATTAGTACCGGTGGCCCCTGGCCCGTGTGGGTGAAGACCGGGTTCAGAGAGAATCTGTGAGCTTGACACACTGATCAATACCTTTAATACTGCATCCCATGTTACACACACACACACACACACACGCACGCACGCGCACACACACGCACACATTGCTTTTTTATAAAGCAATGCCTCTCTTGATGCCCTCTACACAGGGTTACAGATCTAGTGCCTCTCTAGTGTTACACTGCTTACTGATTGGTAGTATTTGACCTCTCTGCTCAGCGTCAAACACCTCTTCTGATTGGTTAAGTACATCACAGGCAACTCTAGTGTTACACAGTTTCTTATTGTTCAAAAAAACAACAGGCCTATCTGCTTATCGTAATAAGCTTCTGATTGGTTGAGAGAATAACAAGTCCCTCTACTTAGAATTAAACAGCTTCTGATTGGTGGATCTAATCACAGGCCTTCCTGCTAAGTGTTACACCTCTTCTGATTGGTGGATCTAATCACAGGCCTTTCTGCTTAGTGTTACACTGAGCTGGGTTTGTGAACGTCTCAGATTAGTGTAACCCCCCCGCCCCTCTGGTCCCTCCTCCTCTCCTCCTCTCCTATTCGCTGTCTCTTGCTCTATTAAGCAAGACGATCTGCATGGGCTGTTCCATTACGGGGCTGGACAGCAGAGTAGGTGAGAGGTGATGGGAGGGAGGGTGGGAGGGAGAGAAGGGGGAGTGCAGGAGGAGGGAGGAGAGGAAGGGAGGTGGGAAGCAAGGATGGGAGATAGAGGGAGAAAGGGGATGGAGGGAGGGAGGGAGAAGTGATGGAGGCTGGTAGAGAGGTGGAGTGAGGGGGAGAGAAAAGGAGGGTGGGAGAGGGAGAAAACTGAAGACCACAGAGAGTGGGATAAAGATAGAGGGTAATATTGAAACGCTTTATGTTCTGACAGGACAATTTCTCCATGTTTCTCTCCCTCCTTTTTTTCTCCCTCTCTCCCACATCATGGTCTGATGAGGCTGTCTTTGCAGGGCGTCAACTGATCCATCTCTCACCCGTCTCTCTCTCTCTCTCCCTTTCTCATTCTCTTTCCTTCACTCACCCCCTGTCTGTTTCTCTTGCTTTCCCTCGCTCTCCCTCTCTGTCTGCTCTCTTTCTCGCTCTCCCTCTTTTTCTACCTCTCCCTCCTTCCCTCCCTCTCTCTCTCTCTCTTGCCATCACTCACTCCCTGCAACACTCACTCTCCCCCACTCCCTAACTTCCCCCCCCACCCCCTCTCCATCCCTACCCATTGCTTCACACTCTCGCTCTCTCGATCTCTCTCCCAGCTAGCAAGTAGGAACAAAAAGGCATATATGTGTATGCATGCATGTGCCCACATACAGCACAAACATTCCATTAAAGTTTGACTAGCTAAAGTGGTTGTGTGGTTGAAACGTGATTTTTTGTTCTTTGTAGTCATTTTCAATAATGGCTTTACAGAAAATATAAATTGCCATGTCTGCCACTTCGGAGTGCCTATTACGCAGCTTGTTATTGCACACCGCCGCGCACGCCGCCTTTTGTGCATGTGTCTATCCCCTGCGCTACCTTTATTCCAATTGTTTCCTTTCTGCTGTCAGTGGTTTTCTTTGTCCGTTCGGGGGGGGGGGGGGGGGGGGCTGAAGTGACGGATATGTCACCTCTGCTCGCACTTTTCTTTTTTTCCCCCCTTGATCGGACACTGGAACAATCGGGCGCTCTAAAAGCATCGCGACACACACGGGTAGCTGGTGATTAGGGGCCATTGTGCCTATAAGCACTCTCCGCATCGCACCGCCACAGTGACTTATCCACCACCTCCGCCCCCCACCTTCCCCGACATCACTCAACCCCTTGTCACAAAGCATTCCCGCGGTGACAGCCTCTCCATCAACCCTCTCCTCCCCATACCCCCGTTCAACTCCCCCGCCCACCAAACTGTGCGGCTACTCACCGTGGCTGTGCCGTAGTTAACCGTCAGAGCCAAATACGGGGGAAACAGGTGGGGGGGGGGGGTGTGTGCATGTCCATAGACATGCACACACTTATACACTAAAAACACTAACCACGGTAACTGTAACGAGGCCATGTTCTGTACATTCATAATGTTTTATGATCACAGGTGCACTGTAACAAGGCCATGTTCTGTACATTCATAGTGTTTTATGATGACAGGTGCACTTTAACAAGGCCATGTTCTGTACATTCATTCTGTACATGGTTTGTTTAGGTTAGCTTTGCACATACATTACATTCTCCACTCATCCACACACAGCACTCATTACTGATTACTAATTGACATACATCACTTTAACTTAGTTTACCTTTAGTTGGTTAAATAAACTATTTTTGTTTAACTAAATCCAGGTGTGGTCTCCTCCTTGTCATTCCCCTGAGCCAGGCTGTGACATCATCTATTCTACAAAAGTACATATCCTTTCCCACCAAAGAAACTGGGTCTTAAACACAACAAATCTAATTACATAAACCCCCATCGATCGGTTATTAATTATTCACCGATTTGTGTTGTCTGTAACACAGTGAAATGAACATTGATTTTTTGAAACCTTGTTAGCTTGTTTCCACAGTCTTATTATTCTGCTACTCTACATCATGTGGGCCAACACAATAAATTACAATGAAATGTAATCCACGAACCTTTCCGTATTAAATCATATAAATATCACTATTTAGAAGACAGCTTTATCCAAAAGCGACAGTGAATTCAGAGACAGAGGAGGAGGTAGGAGTTGAACGGTGAATGCAGAGATAGATCATTAAGGAGGAGGTATGTTAGCCATGTTGCTGGACATCACACCCAGTACATTTCTGCTGAGAGTTGTGCACACTGAAGCGGGCAGCATACTAAAAGAAGTAGTTATTTCTTTATCCAGCTGAGATCAAAAATGTTATTGATTCATACTCAATGTGGAATCGGTTTGATCACTTTATGCTTCATTATTTAAGACCAGTTGGATCTCCATGGAGACGGAAAATCTGAATTCTGATTAGTGGAAAATAATCCGCACCTTTCTTGTCTTTCTGAACAATCACACATCATGTTCATAAAACAATCATCAGCATAGATTTCAATGAGTTACACCCTTAGACATATGCGTCCACTCATTATCACCGCAATCACGCCATTATGTTCTTGCGACCTCACCATACTTCTTCTCAAAGTGTGCTTCCCGCTTCAGCCACTAATCGCTCATGGCCTCTCAGAAGCCTCTAACACGTTACCAGGTGTTGTCACTTCTGAACAATACAATCAGATCATATCTCCTTCCTTCCTAAGTCTAGTCCCATGGCCCCAAGTCCTGCTGCGCTTAATCACCACCTGACTCTCACAATGGAATCGAGAGTCACAAGGCTCTCACATCAGCCATTCTTTTGTGCTTGATTCGGAAGGAACGCTTTCTGATAAGTGTTTCATGGAAACGATTATTAAAGTCAAATATAAATAATCCCTGATCGGAGATGCGGGTGTCCCAGCGGCGGGAGTACAGGACGGGAAAAGTAATAAAAACGAGAGAACATTACGTGAAAGGTCTACAGAGACATAAAAATATATGCTCAAGATTGAATATCCGAAATGAAATGTAAGCACAGGACGTGGGAGGGGCAGGTGTGTTCGTTTTGTCGTCGGGCAGAGGTGGAAGACGGGGCGGGGGGGGTTTTATTTAACAGCGGCGTTCCGCGCGGCCGGGCTGGTTAAAAAGCCAGTCAGCTGGATGTAATGAAATGTAAAACAATGTTTGAGTGGGCCGGAGCGGCCGCATATCTCCGCACGCTCCATTTGAGCTGATGAACGGTCGACCTCTGGTGGTGTCGCCCACCGCCGTACTCCAGCGGCATGCTGGGAAAAATCTTTCCCCGCCGTCTCAGGTGTGTGTGTGTGTGTGTGTGTGTGTGTAGCTGTGTGTGTGTGTGTGTGTGTGTAGGTGTGTTGAGGTGTGTTTGTGTGTGTGTATGTGTGTGTGTGTGTGTGTGTGTAGGTGTGTTTAGGTGTGTTTAGGTGTGTTTGTGTGTGTGCATGTGTGTGTGTGTGTGTGTAGGTGTGTGTGTGTGTAGGTGTGTGTGTGTGTGTGTGTGTGTGTAGGTGTGTAGGTGTGTGTGTGTGTGTGTGTGTGTGTGTGTGTGTGTGTGTGTGCGCGTCGGGGCAAATGTGAAATAGATGATATGTTATCCATAACTTGATGGAGAGAGCATTGTTTTACTGTCACGGTGACACACAAATATTAGAGGGTTGTCTTTAAACTACTTCTCTGAGTTCTTCCTTACAAACAGCAGTGCTCTGGAAATACTCACATTAACATAGAGAACAGATGGCTCGCTGGCGCAAGACACTTACACAATAACAAGTAGGCAATACGTCTTGTAGTGACCCGGGTTCGAGTACCTCCTGTGGCCCAATGCTGTTTCTATGTTGATCCCCCTCTCTCTCTCTCCCTTTTATTTTTTGGGATACATATTCAAATGTATCGTTTATTTTAATTTCTGGACAGATACATATAAGGGAAATATGTAAATCAACCCTCTCTTTCCCAAACCAGTTACCTAGCCAATCCTGTCAATGAAGTACGACAGATCGTCAACATCTTACAAAAAATAGTGCAACTAAATATATTAACAAATGCAAGCGCCAAACTGACTATAAACTATCTGCCTGGTTATTCCTACTTTGTGCTCTGCGTGGGAGAGGATTGTGTACGAATGTGCGTCTTTCATCTTTCATTTTGTGCTTAACCTGGGCGTCTAGGGGCTGGGTGGCTGTACAGTAGAGCCTCATACTGCAGCTCTCACACAAAGGATGAAGGTAGGAGGCACATTCAGAACCAAATTCTCTAATCATTATGGGCCAGCCAAGTGAGACGGCCTGGCTCTGCATATATGAGGGAGAGAGGGTGTGTGTGTGTGTGTGTGTGTCTGTGTGTGTGTGTGTGTGTGTGGCATGCATTTGATTGTGTGTGCCCACCATTAGGGTTTCTGCACATGTAAATGTGTGTGTGTGTGTGTGTGTGTGTATGTGTGTGTGTGTGTGTGTGTGTGTGTGTGTGTGCGTGCCTGCGTGTGTGTGTGAAAATATGTATTGGTAGGACCTTGATGAAAGCCTGCTCTAAGCCCATATCCAGTGAGTGCATTTGCACGTGTGTGTATGTGGGTGTATGTGTCTGTGACTGCAGGTGCACACCGGTGTGTGCACTTTTTTGTGTATCTGCATACCCTTGAGTGTGTTTCTGCAAACCTGTGCCAATGTGAGCTTTTGTGTATGTGTGAATCTGCATTCATGGCCTTGTGCGTGCATTTGTCTGTGTGCATTCAACTCACCAGCGGGTGTATGCGTGTGTGTGTCTTCATTCATGCGCTGTGTGTGTGTGTGTGTGTGTGTGTGCATGTGTAAGTATATGCCTGTGTGTGTGCTAAGCTGTGTGTGTTCAGCAGTAATAGGGACAGAATGGCTTATGAAATGAGTGTGGCGTGTGTGTTCGGCCGGTTCCAGCCGCGTGGGTCTGAATAGGGGCTTTCAGGCTCCGTGCGGCCCAGAGCGGTGCACCAAGGGCGGGGTAACCTTGGAGAGAGGCCCCTGGCTGCTCCATGCTGCAGATAGAGGTTAGAGAATAGGCACCAGCTCTCAAACCCTGCAAAGAACACGTATTATTGTGAACCCAGCAAATAAAACATCTATATATGTCGTACAGAACAGAAGTATTTATACTTTTTTCCCAATTTTGTCTTCAAATAGTATGTTTGATTTAGGATAAAATACGATTGAGGTGTATTTTGTTGTGTGTGGGGGTGGTGGTGATGAAATCCTATTACTATTTGTTTTCTTTTTTTAGTACGCTTCCATTTCATTGATTCCACCCATTAATGGTTGGGTTAACACTGGTTAGCAATTAAAGATGATTCACTCAACCTATTTCGAGAGGAGCACTTTAACTGTGTTAACCCGGACATTGTATACCTTGTGATGCAATTGGATTTTGTGTCTGATGGACAACACACACACAATAATGAATATATGTCCACAGTTTGAATATGCACATCAGTGAAGGATGATCCTGTTAACTCGCACGCACACACACACACACACACACACACACACACACACACACACAAATTAAATAATGTTAAATAGACCCCCCCCCCCCCCCCCCATCCCACAGATAATTGGCCTAGGCAGTCAGCTGCCCACCAATGGGAAGCGTCGTCACCTGGCGCTTCATCACAAGAGCAGCGGTTTACTGGACAAGTGGCGGTTTATGCTGTGTGTTATAATGCAGTACGTGGGCATCCAATAGGGATCACCTCCCAGCATAACATCTCCTCCCTTGAAGTAAATGCACTACTTTGCTGTGTTGATACCGATGGTAATGACAATGGGCCACGTTCTCCTGTTCTCCGGTTCGCTTTCTAAACACCACCCAGGTGGCGTCGAGAACCAACATGGCTGGTAGCTGAATAGACATGTGTGGCTGAAATTACCTTGCTGAGCCTGTAATTAACAAAACAGTGTAATGAAGAAACATTTCAACGCATGGGGGGTGGGGGCTTACTCCTGCTTGCTCCTTTAACAACACATCTCTGTATCGGATCTGTAACCAGAAGCCGCATTAGATAGAAGCACCTGCTGAAGGACTAAGCAGGGAGTAGATGGTAATGGAACACTGTACTAGGAGATATTATGGATGCGCTGGATGCCAGACCTCCCACTGAGTCTGTCTGGAATGTTAACATTTGAACCCCTCGGTGGAAATGTGAGCCTCAGATGACACGGAAACATGGCGATTTACAGACGAATTAAAGGGCCTAATTTATGTAAAGGAAAAAACACAGCTGAGAGACGAGACTCGATCGATGTTGCACAGGGAGAGATTAGAGGAGAGATTAGGACAGACGAAGGATGTGCCAGAGAGCTACATTACAGCCACACAAATCTTGATGCTTTCGCGGTTCTGTGTTCATCCTTAATTCACTCACTTCATCACTTATTCATTGGAATAATCACTTTTTTTTTTAACTAGTTATATTTACTACTTCATGGAAAGATTTGCTTTGAGACATTGGTGTTGCATGATTCAGCCAGAGACTAGTACAACAGCTTCATGCATTTCGCCATGCTCTGACTGGCAAGTGTTCACACACAGACACACACACACACACACATGCATGTGCACACAGACACACACACACACACACACACACACACACACACACACACACACACACACACAAACATACACATATCCACACACACACACACACACACACACACACACACACACACACATTTTGTCTCATCTTATCATCATCTTGTGTTGACCCAGTACTGTCTGTGGTTGACCGGTGGTCACCCTAACATGCTTAAAGTGTAATTGACAGTTACACCGACCAATCCATGGGGCCTTAGCTCAATAGGCTGGCTGACCAATCAATTCTGCTGTAACCTCAAAAAAAATGCAGACACATATGCACTTTGCAATCACACGCACGCACGCACATACACACTAAGGGTATTAAATACTCTCTCTCCCTTAAGCTGAACTCAGCACATAAGCGACTGGGTTCCTGGTGCACTTAAGTGCATTTTACTGGTCCCATAAATCAGGCACCTGCGCTACTCTCACCTGGCTTTTACGGCATCTTTGTACCAGACAATGAGATTGGCAATTTATATTATATTGCCCATTAAACCAGCTCTGTGCTGTGGAGAAAATAAACTGTATTAAGGCTGTAAAATACAATGCACGGTAAAAGTGTGTATTAAAATAGCAGCATAAAAATGTGATTAACCCTGGTAGTTAAATAGGGATGAAGGTATGACGGACGGTTTGAAAGCCCTCATCGTTTCAAGAGAGAGTGCACTTGCTTGTCTTGGATGTGTTCAAATTCTTTACAGAAAGCCAACAGGGTAGCCGACAACAAACGGAAATGTTTAGCCACTTCAAGCTGAAAGGCAAGCTGTCAAAAGAACAACAAGTTACATAGAAATGTAACAAACAGCTTAACAATGTTCAATCAGTGTGTGTATGTATGTGTGTGTTAGTGTGTGTGTCAGTGTGTGTGTGTGTGTGTGTGTGTGTGTGTGTGTGTGTTTGCGCATGCCTGCGTCCGTGTGTGTGTGTCATTGTAAGGTGTGTACATCCATGTGTCGAGGTGTCAGTGTGCGTGGAATGTGTGTGTGTTCTTCAGGCTGTCTGTCTCTGGGTAAGGCGTGCCCGCTGTAGCGGGATGACAGGAGCTTTAGCTAGGGGCCAGCGGGCGTAGAACAGACCGGGTGGGTGTGTCCAGTGGGTGGGTGGGGACCCACCACTGTTGTACAACATCAGGTTGCTTCACAGACTTGTTCCACTCCGACAAGTCAGCAAAGGAGCTACACCGCATTTATTACTGCCTCCCATATCACACTGGTGTTACAGTTGTAGTCAACGTACAAGTACTGCTTATTTATCATTCATATCATTTATTATCATTTATTTATTTATCATTCATCAAGTATTTATAATGCAGAACTCAGCACTGTTTATAGTTTATACTACTGTACACAGTACTATTGTATATGATAGCAATATTAGTACTGTGTCTGTGTACTGTGGTAGTAAACGTACTGGAAAGCGTGGTAGGACGTATACTGTATACCATAGCAGTATTAATGCTGCATACAGTAGCGGTACAAGTGCTCCTTGAAGCATTCATCCTGCAGCTATCCTGCGATAGTTTAGTATGCAGCCACAGTGGTGGTAGCGTAAGTACAATACACAGCTTCACCGCCCATGGTCCTCTTCATGTATTTACTTTGCGTGCGCTCCGTATCAAACCTGTGCACACTGTCAGTGATTTTATTAAGGGTGGTGTGTTTATCTGCGTCTCGCCTTTACTGCGCTTAACATACAGGGGGGACAAATCTTTCACATTGGCACCGGCAAGCTACCGCCCACGATAACAAAAGACCCCATTCAGCACATTCTCATACAAAACTTTATCAATCATCCAACATGCTTGCGAGACAATCCCCTGTAAAATCCATCTGGTGAAAAGAGGACCAGACCTCATTTCCTCCGCTTGGGGAGGGAGCCATGGCATGGCCCTTATTCTGAAGGCTGAAAAAGGCGGGAATTTAACAATAGCTTAGCAAGGAATCCATTGTTGAATTCACGCCTTTTTTCATTGTAGCAGGACTGGAAGATGGTGGTAATGACTTTCTGTAGCACAGATGTAGAAAAAACGACATTGCGTGTGATACATTCACAATTTTATTCTTTTTCTAATCCCTTTTTAGCCGGGGGAATTGATTAAGGGATGTATTTGTATTCATAGTTCCTGGCACTGTATCCTTGGAGGTTTCTGCCACCTGCCACCTCTGACTACGTAAAGACATGCAAGGTTAGGCTCTCAGAAGGAGACCCCGACACCACTATTTTCCGGTGTCTTTTACTGGTTCTATGTCAGGTTTTACTGCTATAAATTGGTGTTTTAGTCCCCCTCGCATATGTAACTCAAAAGTTAGAAATGTCCTTCAAAATGGTATGGCTACATTGTCAGCAAGCCGAACGTTAAACATTATTTCATGGTACTCGACTCTATAGCGACGCAACAATCACAATGTCCGTGTGTGTATCAGCAACTGTCAGTGCTCCACCTTGTTCATTGCCTTTTTGTGTGACATTGCCGGTTTCTTGTGTGACATTTAATTATCCTATCCTAACTATTTTAGAAACACATTAATAATTCATGACTAACATCAATATGTTGTCATTATTAAATTGTATATTCTACGATTAAAACAAACCCCCAGGTATGGACTTCCTTTTCAGTTGACACTGTATTATAATGGCACGGCTCCTCATTCACTTCCTATGGTGCTATGTTAGCATGACTTCCCATTACCTTTGTATGGTACAATACTAGCATGGCTTCCCATTGACTTGGGAATGGTTTCCATAAGCCAATAGGTTTACAGGAAAACGGATGAGGAGCTAGGGCGGTGAGAAGCGGCTCAGACGTCACAGTGATTAATGTTTAGCTGCATGTCCTAATTCACAAAACATAACCTGCTGCTGACGCCAGCTGACAGCGGTAAACACACACACACAGACACAGAAACACGCACACGCACACACACAAGCACACAAACGCACACGCACGAACACACACTGACATAAAAAAACACCTCAAGCATGGACACACATGAACATAAAAAGACACACACACACACACACACCTGTGTGCACGCATACATATACACAGACACCAAACACATGGACATGAAAACACACGCACACACACACACACACAAACACTCATAGACATAACAACACACACAGACGAATATATTGCAGACATAGACATAAAAGATACCCAAACCCACAGAACAGACACATTCACACAAATGCACAAAAGCATTTAGACCAATGTTTTCACACACACACACACACACACACACACACACACACACACACAAAAACACTCACAAGCTGCTGACACACACGCTCCCACGCAGCCGTGATGCATGAAAGCACAAGCGCATCAACACACACACACACACACACGCTGGCTTTTCAAGACAGCTTTTTGATGACGGGTGAGTCGGAGTCAATGATTAAAATCCCCCTATGTTGCACCACGGAATAATTAAAGGAAATGGCCGCCGTTACGCAGGCAAGCGGAAACCCGGTTTAACCCGACAACACTGACAGCTAAAACCCCTTTAGGGAACGGTTAGAGTTGAAAAACACAGGACAGCCTGTGGAGAGAGGGATGGATTGATGTTTGGAAAAAAAGAGAGGGAAAAAGGGGAAATGGGACAGCGTCAGGCGCTGACAAAGAGAGCGGCTAATGACTTGTGAGTCACGCTGACTAAGATTTGAATTCAGACTACAAAGTGAGCGCTGCAGGTGGAAACACAAACTGTTGTGTCTGATCCAAGATGGCCGCCAGCAACCGTTTGAAGTAGCTGACATTTTGGCTTCCTCGGCTGGCTTTCCAGCTCTGGAATATTATTCACTTGCTTATTTATTTGCACAGACAAAACTCAAAGTCCTTTACTTTTCGGAGACTGAGGCACAGAAGTTTTGGGAACAAACTCTGTGGTTTGAATAACATGTGGATATAAGACATGTATTTAATGAAGGCCAACTGAATTGGATAAAAGAATGATGGCTGCAGTAGATGGCAGTTGGTGCTGTTGGTGAAATGAATTAATGGGTATGAAACCTCTGTTTTAGCAGAACGTCCGCCTACGAGTAAAATCTGAGCAGTCGTGACAGTTGTAAAGGTTTTAGAAAAATCTGACGCATTGGGTTCCATAAGATCAGGTGCAGGAGGCGTTGTCAAACTCTCTCAAAACCCACGCCACACTTGTTAGCTAGGCTGCGCCAATAGAAACGACCATTCGAGAAAAACTTTTTTATCGCAAAAAGGCAGACTTCTTGCAATTTACAGATAATTATCAGTTAATTAGTTAAGTGATAATCAGTTTAAAGAATGTGGTATAAATGTTCACCAACACTTTGCAAGACCCAACCGGAACAATTTGCTAATGAAAATAGTGATTTTGGGGTTAGCTTACACTTAAGAGTTTATTACTATAATTTAGGACAACATTTACAAATTTCTGTGGTGTGGTTGGGGCATGTTTATTTGTTCAATTATTGATGTATTCAACAGCACATTTAAATATATATCCTCTCTGAAAAGTCAATCTCTATGTACTTTAATGGTGCAACCAGCCTCTGATCTGCAGTCTCGAATGGCCTTTTAATCTAGAATTTCATTGTCCTCATATTTACAAATGTGTTTTGTTTGTGTATTATTGGTCCACTGTGTGTTTCGGTCCACTGCCTGGAATTTAAAGTGTGTTCTCTGCAGGGAAATCATTTCATTCTTCTTGTATTTAAACAAGTCTTTTCAGTCACATCAGCCTTTTTGTTTGGTATTTAAATATGTCTCCTCTGTGTATCAGCCCTTTGTCTGGTCTTCAACATTTCCTCTGTGTGTGTGTTCATGTGTTTGTGTGTGGGCTGTCTGCAAGTTTGTGTGTGGTGAGCGTGCGTGTGTGTGTGTGTGTGTGTGTGCGTGCAACATCTGTGTGTGTGTGTGTGTGTGTGTGTGTGTGTTTGTGTGTATGTGTGTCTGTGTATTTGCATGCATGCATCTGTGTATGCGTCTGCATATCTGTATGTGTAAGGAGTTGGCATGCATACATGTTTGTGTGTGTGTGTGTGTGTGTGTGTGTGTGTGTGTGTGTGTGTGTGTGGGGTGTCTGCATATGTGTGTCTGTGTTTGTATGTGTGCCTGTTTGTGTGTGTGTGTGTGTGTGTGTGTGTGTGTGTGTGTGTGAGTGTGTGTGTGGCGTCTGAATGTGAATATGTGGCATCTGCATGTCTGTGTGTGTCTGTGTGTGTGTGTGTGTGTGTGTGTGTGTGTGCGTGTGTGTTGTCTGGCGTGTGTGTGGCTGGGTGTAATCCCCGGTGTAGTCATACTGTGGGGCTTATGGAGGGAGGCTCTGTGAGCGCCAGGGAGGGACGTTCCCTCTGCTCACTGAGATAATGGCACAGCACTGAAGTGGTGTGGTTTACACACTCTACCCAGCCTGGCGACACACACACACACACACACACACACACACACACACACACACACACACAATAGCAAAGACACATGAAAACAGAAGCTGAGCACATGCAAACTCTGTTACACACACACACACCCCCCCCACACACACACGCACGCACACACACACACACCCCCCACACAAACACACACGCGCACACACACACAAACACATAGCCATCCTCTTAAGCTCTGCATGTGGCAATTATCTCTCCTCTCAGCAGCTTGTGGCATCTCCTCTTCATCATCATCCTCTCCTCTCCTTCATCTGCCTCTGTTTCCTCCTCTCTCGCTGTCCTCTCTGCCACTCTGTGTATTCGGTTCTCTCCTTCCGTTTTCCTCCTTCCTGTCCTCTCCTCTCATTTCCTGTTCTCTAATCTCCCCTCCATTCTCACATCTCCTCTCTTTCCCTTTTCTTCCTCCTTTCTTCCTTCCTTTCCTCTCCTCTCATCTCCTTATCTCCTCCATTCCCTTCTCTCTCCTCTCCTCCTCTTTCTTCTCCTCTCATCTCTTCTCCAACTCCTTATCTCCTTACCTCCTCCCCCTCCTCTTGCTTTTAATTTCCTCTCTGCTCCTTATCTCCTCCTCCTCCTCTTACTTCTCATTTCCTCTCTCTCTCTCTCTCTCTCTCTCTCTCTCTCTCTCTCTCTCTCTCTCTCTCTCTCTCTCTCTCTCTCTCTCTCTATCTCTCTCTCTCATCCCTACTTCCCCCAAAACTCCTCTCCCCCCCACAACGCCTCCACACTGGCCTGATCTGCAGCTTCATATCGTCCCATCGCTGTTGTATTAAAATCACCCCCCTCACCGCCCCCCCCCATTCCCCACCTGCCCCGCACCACCCCAGCCCCCTCCCCCCCCGCCTCCAAACCCCATCCCCACTATTATTCTCAGAGTAGCCGAGATAGCAAAACACAGCCCACCCCCCAACGCACACACACACACACACACACACACACACACACACACACAAGGGAATACACATGAGCCCACATAAACTCTCTTGCACACACATAAATGCCCAGCAACATACAGCCCACCACCATTGTACACACACACTCACACCCGCACACACACACACATTGGAGAAGACCCCTATCTATCGACCATATCCTATTTAATATATGTTTGTAGATCCTATGTTAATACTGCTCCTAGTGGTTGCTCTGATTACGAATTAAACATTCAACATCTTTCATTCAACGGATGCTTTTAGCCATGGTGACTTACACTGAATATAGAACCACGTCATTCAGGAGCAGGTAGGGGTCAGCGCATCAAACCCGGGAGCCACTGCACTATACACTATGAAACAATCCATCTCCTGTACAGAGACGTCTTTCCACACCATCACACTAAGCCACACAATAAGTGCTGATGTATATATCTGATTCGATTAGTTTCAAAACATGGCACTACTGACGGGCTCTCTCTACTGCTGTTGAACCATGACCCCCGCCCCCCCCACCCCCCCCCCCCCCGACCGCCCGGCATGGCGGTAACCAAGACGACCGCCAGACGGATGTCATAGTGTACCGCACAGGATGATGGTGAAGAGATAATGATGTCACAGACATTGCCCCCCCCCCCCACCCCTCCTCAACCTCAAACCCGGCTCACGCTGTCCTGAGGAGATAGATGACAGTGCTATCCGCCCGCCCGTGTCCCTGCTAACAGCTGAGGGAGTAAGGGGTGTGCACGTCACACACAGAGACACACACAGGGACACACACAGGGAAACACACATAGGGAGACACACAGGGACACACACTGGGACACACACACACAGGGAGACACACAGGGACACACACACAGGGAGACACACACAGGGACACACACAGGGACACACACATGCTCCTCTGACTGGTGCAAACCAATTTGTCCTCGCTGTAAAAAGCCAAGAGTTGATATCAATGGGACACATGCACTGACAAACACACACACAGGCTGAAGGTACACTCAACCCGAGCTTTTTCGTAATGCCTGTTTGTGTTTTGTTGTGCATCACATTTAAAACGTCCAACCTCAGACCCAGGAACACCTGTTTATTCATGTCAACAGTATCCCTGCTAAATACTGAGCCTGTTGTGTTTTGCAGGGGAAAGATGCATATGAGAGTATATTTATGTAATGTGTACAATACATTACATGTGTGTAATGCGCACCGACACAACAGCGTCCGTGTGTGTTTGTGCACCTCTAGTGCAGAGGTTCCCACAGGGCTAGGTTGTGTGCATAAGTGTGTGTATTTGTTGATAATTGTGTAATGTGTGTATGTGTACCTGTAGTGGCGGGTGTCCCTCAGGGCTCTGTTGTGTGTATAAGTGTGTGTTAGTGTTATTAGTGTGTACCTGTAGTGGCGGGTGTCCCTCAGGGCTCTGTTGTGTGTATAAGTGTGTGTTAGTGTTATTAGTGTGTACCTGTAGTGGCGGGTGTCCCTCAGGGCTCTGTTGCTGGGGATCCTCTCACTCTCCCGCTGGTTGAAGGCATAGAGGGCGTAGGGGTCGTCCCCCGGGCGCCAGCGCCTTGCACTCAGGTAGCCCCGCTCATCAAAGCCCTCCAGGAGCTCCTCCCACTCCGCGTCCGACATCTGTCAATCAATCACAACATTCGTCGATCACTCAATGCATTTGGTTTGATTTAACCCGTATTCGTCCAGGTGGGTCTCACTGAGATTCCGCATGTGTTTTGCAAACTGGACCTGGCCGAGACGACAGCATAAACATATAACCGTTTCTACGTTTATATGTTGTAACCTTCAAACACAGTTAAAACATAGGACACTGGAAGATACCAATCGATCAAATCAACCATCATTGAGTCAATACCAGTGAGTCCAT